>NW_027517467.1:0-43350 GCF_048772815.1 Callospermophilus lateralis | reverse complement strand
ACTGTAGACGAACGCATCAACCTAGAAGAACAAAATTTGGTGAGCCAAGTGGGATTTGTATACTGATCATTACCACCAAGTATTATCAAAATTGGGTGAAAAAATATTTGCTGGTAATTCGGAAACTCGTTATTTCTTAGAAGCTTGGGAACCCCTCTCAATGAAAGTGCTTTTCCACAGTCTGTGCCTAGGGCTACTTGAAGAGGAAACAAACCATAGAGAAAAATCTGAGAACTTCTTTATTTTGTCAAGTTTCAAAGAGCTACTACAAACCATGTTGGATTTAGAGTTTCAAATTCATCTATCTATATAGGAGAAAACAGAGGGAAACCTAAATATAAAAACTGCTACTGTAGACGAACGCTTCAACCTAGAAGAATAAAATTTGGTGAGCCAAGTGGGATTTGTGTACTGATCATTACCACCAAGTATCATCAAGATTGGGAGAAAAAATATTTGCTGGTATTTCGAAAACTCGTTATTTCTTAGAAGCTTGGCAACCCCTCTCAATGAATGTGCTTTTCCACAGTCTGTGCCTGGGGCTACTTGAAGAGGAAACAAACCATAGAGACAAAACTGAGAACTCCTTTTTATTGTCAAGTTTCAAAGAGCTACTACAAACCATGTTGGATTTAGAGTTCCAAATTCATCTTTCTATATAGAAGAGAACAGAGGGAACCCAAAATATAAAAACTGCTACTGTAGACGAACGCTTCAACCTAGAAGAACAAAATTTGGTGAGCCAAGTGGGATTTGTGTACTGATCATTAGCAACAAGTATCATCAAGATTGTGTGAAAAAATATTCGCTGGTATTTCGGAAACTCGTTATTTCTTAGAAGCTTGGCAATCCCTCTCAATGAAAGTGCTTTTCCACAGTCTGTGCCTAGGGCTACTTGAAGAGGAAACAAACCATAGAGACAAATCTGAGAACTCCTTTGTTTTGTCAAGTTTCAAAGAGCTACTACAAACCATGTTGGATTTAGAGTTCCAAATTCATCTATCTATATAGGAGAGAACAGAGGGAAACCTAAATATAAAAACTGCTACTGCACACGAACGCTTCAACTTAGAAGAACTAAATTTGGTGAGCCAAGTGGGATTTGTGTACTGATCATTACCACCAAGTATCAACAAGATTGTGTGAAAAAATATTTGCTGGTATTTCGGAAACCCGTTATTTCTTAGAAGCTTGGCAACAAATCTCAATGAAAGTACTTTCCACAGTCTGTGCCTAGGGCTACTTGAAGAGGAAACAATCCATAGAGACAAAACTGAGAACTCCTTTATTTTGTCAAGTTTCAAAGAGCTACTACAAACCATGTTTGATTTAGAGTTCCAAATTCATCTATCTATATATGAGAGAAAAGAGTGAAACCTAAATATAAAAACTGCTACTGTAGACGAACGCTTCAACCTAGAAGAACAAAATTTGGTGAGCCAAGTGGGATTTGTGTACTGATCATTACCACCAAGTATCATCAAGATTGGGTGAAAAAATATTTGCTGGTATTTCGGAATCTCGTTATTTCTTAGAAGCTTGGGAACCCCTCTCAATGAAAGTGCTTTTCCACAGACTGTGCCTGGGGCTACTTGAAGAGGAAAAAACCATAGCGACAAAACTGAGAACTCCTTTATTTTGTCAAGTTTCAAAGAGCTACTACAAACCATGTTGGATTTAGATTTCCAAATTCATCTTTCTATATAGGAGAGAACAGAGGGAACCCTAAATATAAAAACTGCTACTGTAGACGAACGCTTCAACCTAGAAGAACAAAATTTGGTGAGCCAAGTGGGATTTGTGTACTGATCATTAGCAACAAGTATCATCAAGATTGGGAGAAAAATTATTCGCTGGTATTTCGGAAACTCGTTATTTCTTAGAAGCTTGGCAACCCCTCTCAATGAAAGTGCTTTTCCACAGTCTGTGCCTAGGGATACTTGAAGAGGAAACAAACCATAGAGACAAATCTGAGAACTCCTTTATTTTGTCAATTTTCAAAGAGCTACTACAAACCATGTTGGATTTAGAGTTCCAAATTCATCTATCTATATAGGAGAGAACAGAGGGAAACCTAAATATAAAAACTGCTACTGTACACGAACGCTTCAACCTAGAAGAACTAAATTTGGTGAGCCAAGTGGGATTTGTGTACTGATCATTACCACCAAGTATCAACAAGATTGTGTGAAAAAATATTTGCTGGTATTTCGGAAACGCGTTATTTCTTAGAAGCTTGGCAACCCATCTCAATGAAAGTACTTTCCACAGTCTGTGCCTAGGGCTACTTGAAGAGGAAACAATCCATAGAGACAAAACTGAGAACTCCTTTATTTTGTCAAGTTTCAAAGAGCAACTACAAACCATGTTGGATTTAGAGTTCCAAATTCATCTATCTATATATGAGAGAACAGAGTGAAATCTAAATATAAAAACTGCTACTGTAGACGAACGCTTCAACCTAGAAGAACAAAATTTGGTGAGCCAAGTGGGATTTGTGTACTGATCATGACCACCAAGTATCATCAAGATTGGGTGAAAAAATATTTGCTGGTATTTCGGAAACTCGTTATTTCTTAGAAGCTTGGGAACCCCTCTCAATGAAAGTGCTTTTCCACAGTCTCTGCCTAGGGCTACTTGAAGAGGAAACAAACCATAGAGACAAATCTGAGAACTCCATTATTTTGTCAAGTTTCAAAGAGGTACTACAAACCATGTTGGATTTAGAGTTTCAAATTCATCTATCTATATAGGAAAGAACAGAGAGAAACCTAAATATAAAAACTGCTACTGTAGACGAACGCTTCAACCTAGAAGACAAAAATTTGGTGAGCCAAGTGGGATTTGTATAGTGATCATTACCACCAAGTATCATCAAGATTGGGTGAAAAAATATTTGCTGGTATTTCGGAAACTCGTTATTTCTTAGAAGCTTGGCAACCCCTCTCAATGAATGTGCTTTTCCACAGTCTGTGCCTAGGGCTACTTGAAGAGGGAACAAACCATAGAGACAAATCTGAGACCTCCTTTATTTTGTCAAGTTTCAAAGAGCTACTACAAACCATGTTGGATTTAGAGTTCCAAATTCATCTATCTATATAGGAGAGAACAGAGAGAAACCTAAATATAAAAACTGCTACTGTAGACGAACGCTTCAACCTAGAAGAACAAAATTTGGAGAGTCAAGTGGGATTTGTGTACTGATCATTACCACCAAGTATCAACAAGATTGTGTGAAAAAATATTTGCTGGTATTTCGGAAACTCGTTATTTCTTAGAAGCTTGGCAACCCATCTCAATGAAATTGGTTTTCCACAGTCTGTACCTAGGGCTACTTGAAGAGGAAACAAACCATAGAGAAAAAACTGAGAACTCCTTTATTTTGTCAAGTTTCAAAGAGCTACTACAAACCATGTTGGATTTAGAGTTCCAAATTCATCTATCTATATATGAGAGAACAGAGGGAAACCTAAATATAAAAACTGCTACTGTAGACGAACGCTTCAACCTAGAAGAACAAAATTTGGGGAGCCAAGTGGGATTTGTGTACTGATCATTACCACCAAGTATCATCAAGATTGTGTGAAAAAATATTTGCTGGTATTTCGGAAACTCGTTATTTCTTAGAAGCTTGGCAACCCATTTCAATGAAAGTGCTTTTCCATAGTCTGTTCCTAGGGCTACTTGAAGAGCAAACAAATAATAGAGACAAAACTGAGAACTCCTTTATTTTGTCAAGTTTCAAAGAGCTACTACAAACCATGCTGGATTTAGAGTTCCAAATTCAGCTATCTATATAGGAGAGAACAGAGGGAAAACTAAATATAAAAACTGCTACTGTAGACGAACGCTTCAACCTAGAAGAACAAAATTTGGTGAGCCAAGTGGGATTTGTGTACTGATCATTACCACCAAGCATCATCAACATTTGGTGAAAAAATATTTGCTGGTATTTCGGAAACTAGTTATTTCTTAGAAGCTTGGCAACCCCTCTCAATGAAAGTGCTTTTCCAGAGTCTGTGCCTAGGGCTATTGAAGAGGAAACAAACCATAGAGACAAATTTGAGAACTCCTTCATTTTGTCAAGTTTCAAAGACCTACTACAAACCATGTTGGATTTAGAGTTCCAAATTCATCTATCTATATATGAGAGAACAGAGGGAAACCTAAACATAAAAACTGCTACTGTAGACGAACGCATCAACCTAGAAGAACAAAATTTGGTGAGCCAAGTGGGATTTGTATACTGATCATTACCACCAAGTATTATCAAAATTGGGTGAAAAAATATTTGCTGGTAATTCGGAAACTCGTTATTTCTTAGAAGCTTGGGAACCCCTCTCAATGAAAGTGCTTTTCCACAGTCTGTGCCTAGGGCTACTTGAAGAGGAAACAAACCATAGAGAAAAATCTGAGAACTTCTTTATTTTGTCAAGTTTCAAAGAGCTACTACAAACCATGTTGGATTTAGAGTTTCAAATTCATCTATCTATATAGGAGAAAACAGAGGGAAACCTAAATATAAAAACTGCTACTGTAGACGAACGCTTCAACCTAGAAGAATAAAATTTGGTGAGCCAAGTGGGATTTGTGTACTGATCATTACCACCAAGTATCATCAAGATTGGGAGAAAAAATATTTGCTGGTATTTCGAAAACTCGTTATTTCTTAGAAGCTTGGCAACCCCTCTCAATGAATGTGCTTTTCCACAGTCTGTGCCTGGGGCTACTTGAAGAGGAAACAAACCATAGAGACAAAACTGAGAACTCCTTTTTATTGTCAAGTTTCAAAGAGCTACTACAAACCATGTTGGATTTAGAGTTCCAAATTCATCTTTCTATATAGAAGAGAACAGAGGGAACCCAAAATATAAAAACTGCTACTGTAGACGAACGCTTCAACCTAGAAGAACAAAATTTGGTGAGCCAAGTGGGATTTGTGTACTGATCATTAGCAACAAGTATCATCAAGATTGTGTGAAAAAATATTCGCTGGTATTTCGGAAACTCGTTATTTCTTAGAAGCTTGGCAATCCCTCTCAATGAAAGTGCTTTTCCACAGTCTGTGCCTAGGGCTACTTGAAGAGGAAACAAACCATAGAGACAAATCTGAGAACTCCTTTGTTTTGTCAAGTTTCAAAGAGCTACTACAAACCATGTTGGATTTAGAGTTCCAAATTCATCTATCTATATAGGAGAGAACAGAGGGAAACCTAAATATAAAAACTGCTACTGCACACGAACGCTTCAACTTAGAAGAACTAAATTTGGTGAGCCAAGTGGGATTTGTGTACTGATCATTACCACCAAGTATCAACAAGATTGTGTGAAAAAATATTTGCTGGTATTTCGGAAACCCGTTATTTCTTAGAAGCTTGGCAACAAATCTCAATGAAAGTACTTTCCACAGTCTGTGCCTAGGGCTACTTGAAGAGGAAACAATCCATAGAGACAAAACTGAGAACTCCTTTATTTTGTCAAGTTTCAAAGAGCTACTACAAACCATGTTTGATTTAGAGTTCCAAATTCATCTATCTATATATGAGAGAAAAGAGTGAAACCTAAATATAAAAACTGCTACTGTAGACGAACGCTTCAACCTAGAAGAACAAAATTTGGTGAGCCAAGTGGGATTTGTGTACTGATCATTACCACCAAGTATCATCAAGATTGGGTGAAAAAATATTTGCTGGTATTTCGGAATCTCGTTATTTCTTAGAAGCTTGGGAACCCCTCTCAATGAAAGTGCTTTTCCACAGACTGTGCCTGGGGCTACTTGAAGAGGAAAAAACCATAGCGACAAAACTGAGAACTCCTTTATTTTGTCAAGTTTCAAAGAGCTACTACAAACCATGTTGGATTTAGATTTCCAAATTCATCTTTCTATATAGGAGAGAACAGAGGGAACCCTAAATATAAAAACTGCTACTGTAGACGAACGCTTCAACCTAGAAGAACAAAATTTGGTGATCCAAGTTGGATTTGTGTACTGATCATTAGCAACAAGTATCATCAAGATTGGGAGAAAAATTATTCGCTGGTATTTCGGAAACTCGTTATTTCTTAGAAGCTTGGCAACCCCTCTCAATGAAAGTGCTTTTCCACAGTCTGTGCCTAGGGATACTTGAAGAGGAAACAAACCATAGAGACAAATCTGAGAACTCCTTTATTTTGTCAATTTTCAAAGAGCTACTACAAACCATGTTGGATTTAGAGTTCCAAATTCATCTATCTATATAGGAGAGAACAGAGGGAAACCTAAATATAAAAACTGCTACTGTACACGAACGCTTCAACCTAGAAGAACTAAATTTGGTGAGCCAAGTGGGATTTGTGTACTGATCATTACCACCAAGTATCAACAAGATTGTGTGAAAAAATATTTGCTGGTATTTCGGAAACGCGTTATTTCTTAGAAGCTTGGCAACCCATCTCAATGAAAGTACTTTCCACAGTCTGTGCCTAGGGCTACTTGAAGAGGAAACAATCCATAGAGACAAAACTGAGAACTCCTTTATTTTGTCAAGTTTCAAAGAGCAACTACAAACCATGTTGGATTTAGAGTTCCAAATTCATCTATCTATATATGAGAGAACAGAGTGAAATCTAAATATAAAAACTGCTACTGTAGACGAACGCTTCAACCTAGAAGAACAAAATTTGGTGAGCCAAGTGGGGATTTGTGTACTGATCATGACCACCAAGTATCATCAAGATTGGGTGAAAAAATATTTGCTGGTATTTCGGAAACTCGTTATTTCTTAGAAGCTTGGGAACCCCTCTCAATGAAAGTGCTTTTCCACAGTCTCTGCCTAGGGCTACTTGAAGAGGAAACAAACCATAGAGACAAATCTGAGAACTCCATTATTTTGTCAAGTTTCAAAGAGGTACTACAAACCATGTTGGATTTAGAGTTTCAAATTCATCTATCTATATAGGAAAGAACAGAGAGAAACCTAAATATAAAAACTGCTACTGTAGACGAACGCTTCAACCTAGAAGACAAAAATTTGGTGAGCCAAGTGGGATTTGTATAGTGATCATTACCACCAAGTATCATCAAGATTGGGTGAAAAAATATTTGCTGGTATTTCGGAAACTCGTTATTTCTTAGAAGCTTGGCAACCCCTCTCAATGAATGTGCTTTTCCACAGTCTGTGCCTAGGGCTACTTGAAGAGGGAACAAACCATAGAGACAAATCTGAGACCTCCTTTATTTTGTCAAGTTTCAAAGAGCTACTACAAACCATGTTGGATTTAGAGTTCCAAATTCATCTATCTATATAGGAGAGAACAGAGAGAAACCTAAATATAAAAACTGCTACTGTAGACGAACGCTTCAACCTAGAAGAACAAAATTTGGAGAGTCAAGTGGGATTTGTGTACTGATCATTACCACCAAGTATCAACAAGATTGTGTGAAAAAATATTTGCTGGTATTTCGGAAACTCGTTATTTCTTAGAAGCTTGGCAACCCATCTCAATGAAATTGGTTTTCCACAGTCTGTACCTAGGGCTACTTGAAGAGGAAACAAACCATAGAGAAAAAACTGAGAACTCCTTTATTTTGTCAAGTTTCAAAGAGCTACTACAAACCATGTTGGATTTAGAGTTCCAAATTCATCTATCTATATAGGAGAGAACAGAGGGAAACCTAAATATAAAAACTGCTACTGTAGACGAACGCTTCAACCTAGAAGAACAAAATTTGGGGAGCCAAGTGGGATTTGTGTACTGATCATTACCACCAAGTATCATCAAGATTGTGTGAAAAAATATTTGCTGGTATTTCGGAAACTCGTTATTTCTTAGAAGCTTGGCAACCCATTTCAATGAAAGTGCTTTTCCATAGTCTGTTCCTAGGGCTACTTGAAGAGCAAACAAATAATAGAGACAAAACTGAGAACTCCTTTATTTTGTCAAGTTTCAAAGAGCTACTACAAACCATGCTGGATTTAGAGTTCCAAATTCAGCTATCTATATAGGAGAGAACAGAGGGAAAACTAAATATAAAAACTGCTACTGTAGACGAACGCTTCAACCTAGAAGAACAAAATTTGGTGAGCCAAGTGGATTTGTGTACTGATCATTACCACCAAGCATCATCAACATTTGGTGAAAAAATATTTGCTGGTATTTCGGAAACTAGTTATTTCTTAGAAGCTTGGCAACCCCTCTCAATGAAAGTGCTTTTCCAGAGTCTGTGCCTAGGGCTATTGAAGAGGAAACAAACCATAGAGACAAATTTGAGAACTCCTTCATTTTGTCAAGTTTCAAAGACCTACTACAAACCATGTTGGATTTAGAGTTCCAAATTCATCTATCTATATATGAGAGAACAGAGGGAAACCTAAACATAAAAACTGCTACTGTAGACGAACGCATCAACCTAGAAGAACAAAATTTGGTGAGCCAAGTGGGATTTGTATACTGATCATTACCACCAAGTATTATCAAAATTGGGTGAAAAAATATTTGCTGGTAATTCGGAAACTCGTTATTTCTTAGAAGCTTGGGAACCCCTCTCAATGAAAGTGCTTTTCCACAGTCTGTGCCTAGGGCTACTTGAAGAGGAAACAAACCATAGAGAAAAATCTGAGAACTTCTTTATTTTGTCAAGTTTCAAAGAGCTACTACAAACCATGTTGGATTTAGAGTTTCAAATTCATCTATCTATATAGGAGAGAACAGAGAGAAACCTAAATATAAAAACTGCTACTGTAGACGAACGCTTCAACCTAGAAGACAAAAATTTGGTGAGCCAAGTGGGATTTGTATAGTGATCATTACCACCAAGTATCATCAAGATTGGGTGAAAAAATATTTGCTGGTATTTCGGGAAAGCGTTATTTCTTAGAAGCTTTGCAACCCATCTCAATGAAAGTGCTTTTCCACAGTCTGTGCCTAGGGCTACTTGAAGAGGAAACAAACCATAGAGACAAAACTGAGAACTCCTTTATTTTGTCAAGTTTCAAAGAGCTACTACAAACCATGTTGGATTTAGAGTTCCAAAATCATCTATCTATTTATGAGAGAACAGAGAGAAACCTAAATATAAAAACTGCTACTGTAGACGAACGCTTCAACCTAGAAGACCAAAATTTGGTGAGCCAAGTGGGATTTGTATACTGATCATTACCACCAAGTATCAACAAGATTGTGTGAAAAAATATTTGCTGGTATTTCGGAAACTCGTTATTTCTTAGAAGCTTGGCAACCCATCTCAATGAAAGTGCTTTCCACAGTCTGTGCATAGGGCTTCTTTAAGAGGAAACAAACCTTAGAGACAAAACTGAGAACTCCTTTATTTTGTCAAGTTTCAAAGAGCTACTACAAACCATGTTTGATTTAGAGTTCCAAATTCATCTATCTATATAGGAGAAAACAGAGGGAAACCTAAATATAAAAACTGCTACTGTAGACGAACGCTTCAACCTAGAAGAATAAAATTTGGTGAGCCAAGTGGGATTTGTGTACTGATCATTACCACCAAGTATCATCAAGATTGGGAGAAAAAATATTTGCTGGTATTTCGAAAACTCGTTATTTCTTAGAAGCTTGGCAACCCCTCTCAATGAATGTGCTTTTCCACAGTCTGTGCCTGGGGCTACTTGAAGAGGAAACAAACCATAGAGACAAAACTGAGAACTCCTTTTTATTGTCAAGTTTCAAAGAGCTACTACAAACCATGTTGGATTTAGAGTTCCAAATTCATCTTTCTATATAGGAGAGAACAGAGGGAACCCAAAATATAAAAACTGCTACTGTAGACGAACGCTTCAACCTAGAAGAACAAAATTTGGTGAGCCAAGTGGGATTTGTGTACTGATCATTAGCAACAAGTATCATCAAGATTGTGTGAAAAAATATTCGCTGGTATTTCGGAAACTCGTTATTTCTTAGAAGCTTGGCAATCCCTCTCAATGAAAGTGCTTTTCCACAGTCTGTGCCTAGGGCTACTTGAAGAGGAAACAAACCATAGAGACAAATCTGAGAACTCCTTTGTTTTGTCAAGTTTCAAAGAGCTACTACAAACCATGTTGGATTTAGAGTTCCAAATTCATCTATCTATATAGGAGAGAACAGAGGGAAACCTAAATATAAAAACTGCTACTGCACACGAACGCTTCAACTTAGAAGAACTAAATTTGGTGAGCCAAGTGGGATTTGTGTACTGATCATTACCACCAAGTATCAACAAGATTGTGTGAAAAAATATTTGCTGGTATTTCGGAAACCCGTTATTTCTTAGAAGCTTGGCAACCCATCTCAATGAAAGTACTTTCCACAGTCTGTGCCTAGGGCTACTTGAAGAGGAAACAATCCATAGAGACAAAACTGAGAACTCCTTTATTTTGTCAAGTTTCAAAGAGCTACTACAAACCATGTTTGATTTAGAGTTCCAAATTCATCTATCTATATATGAGAGAAAAGAGTGAAACCTAAATATAAAAACTGCTACTGTAGACGAACGCTTCAACCTAGAAGAACAAAATTTGGTGAGCCAAGTGGGATTTGTGTACTGATCATTACCACCAAGTATCATCAAGATTGGGTGAAAAAATATTTGCTGGTATTTCGGAATCTCGTTATTTCTTAGAAGCTTGGGAACCCCTCTCAATGAAAGTGCTTTTCCACAGTCTGTGCCTGGGGCTACTTGAAGAGGAAAAAACCATAGCGACAAAACTGAGAACTCCTTTATTTTGTCAAGTTTCAAAGAGCTACTACAAACCATGTTGGATTTAGATTTCCAAATTCATCTTTCTATATAGGAGAGAACAGAGGGAACCCTAAATATAAAAACTGCTACTGTAGACGAACGCTTCAACCTAGAAGAACAAAATTTGGTGAGCCAAGTGGGATTTGTGTACTGATCATTAGCAACAAGTATCATCAAGATTGGGAGAAAAATTATTCGCTGGTATTTCGGAAACTCGTTATTTCTTAGAAGCTTGGCAACCCCTCTCAATGAAAGTGCTTTTCCACAGTCTGTGCCTAGGGATACTTGAAGAGGAAACAAACCATAGAGACAAATCTGAGAACTCCTTTATTTTGTCAATTTTCAAAGAGCTACTACAAACCATGTTGGATTTAGAGTTCCAAATTCATCTATCTATATAGGAGAGAACAGAGGGAAACCTAAATATAAAAACTGCTACTGTACACGAACGCTTCAACCTAGAAGAACTAAATTTGGTGAGCCAAGTGGGATTTGTGTACTGATCATTACCACCAAGTATCAACAAGATTGTGTGAAAAAATATTTGCTGGTATTTCGGAAACGCGTTATTTCTTAGAAGCTTGGCAACCCATCTCAATGAAAGTACTTTCCACAGTCTGTGCCTAGGGCTACTTGAAGAGGAAACAATCCATAGAGACAAAACTGAGAACTCCTTTATTTTGTCAAGTTTCAAAGAGCAACTACAAACCATGTTGGATTTAGAGTTCCAAATTCATCTATCTATATATGAGAGAACAGAGTGAAATCTAAATATAAAAACTGCTACTGTAGACGAACGCTTCAACCTAGAAGAACAAAATTTGGTGAGCCAAGTGGGATTTGTGTACTGATCATGACCACCAAGTATCATCAAGATTGGGTGAAAAAATATTTGCTGGTATTTCGGAAACTCGTTATTTCTTAGAAGCTTGGGAACCCCTCTCAATGAAAGTGTTTTTCCACAGTCTCTGCCTAGGGCTACTTGAAGAGGAAACAAACCATAGAGACAAATCTGAGAACTCCATTATTTTGTCAAGTTTCAAAGAGGTACTACAAACCATGTTGGATTTAGAGTTTCAAATTCATCTATCTATATAGGAAAGAACAGAGAGAAACCTAAATATAAAAACTGCTACTGTAGACGAACGCTTCAACCTAGAAGACAAAAATTTGGTGAGCCAAGTGGGATTTGTATAGTGATCATTACCACCAAGTATCATCAAGATTGGGAGAAAAAATATTTGCTGGTATTTCGGAAACTCGTATTTCTTAGAAGCTTGGCAATCCCTCTCAATGAATGTGCTTTTCCACAGTCTGTGCCTAGGGCTACTTGAAGAGGGAACAAACCATAGAGACAAATCTGAGACCTCCTTTATTTTGTCAAGTTTCAAAGAGCTACTACAAACCATGTTGGATTTAGAGTTCCAAATTCATCTATCTATATAGGAGAGAACAGAGAGAAACCTAAATATAAAAACTGCTACTGTAGACGAACGCTTCAACCTAGAAGAACAAAATTTAGTGAGGCAAGTGGGATTTTTGTACTGATCATTACCACCAAGTATCATCAAGATTGTGTGAAAAAATATTTGCTGGTATTTCGGAAACTCGTTATTTCTTAGAAGCTTGGGAACCCCTCTCAATGAAAGTGCTTTTCCAAAGTCTGTGCCTGGGGCTACTTGAAGAGGAAACAAACCATAGCGACAAAACTGAGAACTCCTTTATTTTGTCAAGTTTCAAAGAGCTACTACAAACCATGTTGCATTTAGAGTTCCAAATTCATCTATCTATATATGAGAGAACAGAGAGAAACCTAAATATAAAAACTGCTACTGTAGACGAACGCTTCAACCAAGAAGAACCAAATTTGGTGAGCCAAGTGGGATTTGTGTACTGATCATTACCACCAAGTATCATCAAGATTGGGTGAAAAAATATTTGCTGGTATTTCGGAAACTCGTTATTTCTTAGAAGCTTGGGAACCCCTCTCAATGAAAGTGCTTTTCCACAGTCTGTGCCTGGGCTACTTGAAGAGGAAACAAACCATAGCGACAAAACTGAGAACTCCTTTATTTTGTCAAGTTTCAAAGAGCTACTACAAACCATGTTGGATTTAGAGTTCCAAATTCATCTATCTATATAGGAGAGAACAGAGAGAAACCTAAATATAAAAACTGCTACTGTAGACGAACGCTTCAACCTAGAAGACCAAAATTTGGTGAGCCAAGTGGGATTTGTATACTGATCATTACCACCAAGTAACAACAAGATTGTGTGAAAAAATATTTGCTGGTATTTCGGAAACTCGTTATTTCTTAGAAGCTTGGCAACCCATCTCAATGAATGTGCTTTCCACAGTCTGTGCCTAGGGCTTCTTTAAGAGGAAACAAACCATAGAGACAAAACTGAGAACTCCTTTATTTTGTCAAGTTTCAAAGAGCTACTACAAACCATGTTGGATATAGAGTTCCAAATTCATCTATCTATATAGGAGAGAACAGAGGGAAACCTAAATATAAAAACTACTACTGTAGACGAACGCTTCAACCTAGAAGAACAAAATTTGGTGAGCCAAGTGGGATTTGTGTACTGATCATTACCACCAAGTATCATCAAGATTGTGTGAAAAAATATTTGCTGGTATTTCGGAAACCCGTTATTTCTTAGAAGCGTGGCAACCCATCTCAATGAAAGTACTTTCCACAGTCTGTGCCTAGGGCTACTTGAAGAGGAAACAATCCATAGAGACAAAACTGAGAACTCCTTTATTTTGTCAAGTTTCAAAGAGCTACTACAAACCATGTTGGATTTAGAGTTCCAAATTCATCTATCTATATATGAGAGAACAGAGTGAAACCTAAATATAAAAACTGCTACTGTAGACGAACGCTTCAACCTAGAAGAACAAAATTTGGTGAGCCAAGTGGGATTTGTGTACTGATCATGACCACCAAGTATCATCAACATTGGGTGAAAAAATATTTGCTGGTATTTCGGAAACTCGTTATTTTTTAGAAGCTTGGGAACCCCTCTCAATGAAAGTGCTTTTCAACAGTCTGTGCCTAGGGCTACTTGAAGAGGAAACAAACCATAGAGACAAAACTGAGAACTCCTTTATTTTGTCCAGTTTCAAAGAGCTGCTACAAACCATGTTGGATTTAGAGTTCCAAATTAAGCTATCTATATAGGAGAGAACAGAGGGAAACCTAAATATAAAAACTGCTACTGTAGACGAACGCTTCAACCTAGAAGAACAAAATGTGGTGTGCCAAGTGGGATTTGTGTACTGATCATTACCACCAAGCATCATCAAGATTTGGTGAAAAAATATTTGCTGGTATTTCGGAAACTAATTATTTCTTAGAAGCTCGGCAACCCCTCTCAATGAAAGTGCTTTTCCACAGTCTGTGCCTTGGGCTACTTGAAGAGAAAACAAACCATAGAGACAAATCTGAGAACTCCTTCATTTTGTCAAGTTTCAAAGAGCTACTACAAACCATGTTGTATTTAGAGTTCCAAATTCATCTATCTATATAGGAGAGAACAGAGGGAAACCTAAATATATGAACTGCGACTGTACACGAACGCTTCAACATAGAAGAACTAAATTTGGTGAGCCAAGTGGGATTTGTGTACTGATCAATACCACCAAGTATCAACAAGATTGTGTGAAAAAATATTTGCTGGTATTTCGGAAACGCGTTATTTCTTAGAAGCTTGCCAACCCATCTCAATGAAAGTGCTTTCCACAGTCTGTGCCTAGGGCTACTTGAAGAGGAAACAATCCATAGAGACAAAACTGAGAACTCCTTTATTTTGTCAATTTTCAAGAGCTACTACAAACCATGTTGGATTTAGAGTTCCAAAAAAATCTATCTATATATGAGAGAACAGAGTGAAACCTAAATATAAAAACTGCTACTGTAGACGAACGCTTCAACCTAGAAGAACAAAATTTGGTGAGCCAAGTGGGATTTGTGTACTGATCATGACCACCAAGTATCATCAAGATTGGGTGAAAAAATATTTGCTGGTATTTCAGAAACTCGTTATTTCTTAGAAGCTTGGCAACCCCTCTCAATGAAAGTGCTTTTCCACAGTCTGTGCCTAGGGCTACTTGAAGAGGAAACAAACCATAGAGACAAAACTGAGAACTCCTTTATATTGTCAAGTTTCAAAGAGCTACTACAAACCATGTTGGATTTAGAGTTCCAAATTCATCTATCTATATAGGAGAGAACAGAGTGAAACCTAAATATAAAAACTGCTACTGTAGACGAACGCTTCAACCTAGAAGAACAAAATTTGGTGAGCCAAGTGGGAATTGTGTACTGATCATTACCACCAAGTATCATCCAGATTGGGTGAAAAAATATTTGCTGGTATTTCGGAAACTCGTTATTTCTTAGAAGCTTGGGAACCCCTCTCAATGAAAGTGCTTTTCCACAGTCTGTGCCTGGGGCTACTTGAAGAGGAAAAAACCATAGCGACAAAACTGAGAACTCCTTTATTTTGTCAAGTTTCAAAGAGCTACTACAAACCATGTTGGATTTAGAGTTCCAAATTCATCTATCTATATAGGAGAGAACAGAGGGAAACCTAAATATAAAAACTGCTACTGTACATGAACGCTTCAACCTAGAAGAACTAAATTTGGTGAGCCAAGTGGGATTTGTGTACTGATCATTACCACCAAGTATCAACAAGATTGAGTGAAAAAATATTTGCTGGTATTTCGGAAACGCGTTATTTCTTAGAAGCTTGGCAACCCATCTCAATGAAAGTACTTTCCACAGTCTGTGCCTAGGGCAACTTGAAGAGGAAACAATCCATAGAGACAAAACTGAGAACTCCTTTATTTTGTCAAGTTTCAAAGAGCTACTACAAACCATGTTGGATTTAGAGTTCCAAATTCATCTATCTATATATGAGAGAACAGAGTGAAATCTAAATATAAAAACTGCTACTGTAGACGAACGCTTCAACCTAGAAGAACAAAATTTGGTGAGCCAAGTGGGATTTGTGTACTGATCATGACCACCAAGTATCATCAAGATTGGGTGAAAAAATATTTGCTGGTATTTCGGAAACTCGTTATTTCTTAGAAGCTTGGGAACCCCTCTCAATGAAAGTGCTTTTCCACAGTCTGTGCCTAGGGCTACTTGAAGAGGAAACAAACCATAGAGACAAATCTGAGAACTCCTTTATTTTGTCAAGTTTCAAAGAGGTACTACAAACCATGATGGATTTAGAGTTTCAAATTAATCTATCTATATAGGGAGAACAGAGAGAAACCTAAATATAAAAACTGCTACTGTAGACGAACGCTTCAACCTAGAAGAACAAAATTTGGTGAGCCAAGTGGGTTTGTGTACTGAACATTACCACCAAGTATCATCAAGATTGTGTGAAAAAATATTTGCTGGTATTTCGGAAACTCGTTATTTCATAGAAGCTTGGGAACCCCTCTCAATGAAAGTGCTTTTCCACAGTCTGTGCCTGGGGCTACTGGAAGAGGAAACAAACCATAGCGACAAATCTGAGAACTCCTTTATTTTGTCAAGTTTCAAAGAGCTACTACAAACCATGTTGGATTTAGAGTTCCAAATTCATCTATCTATATAGGAGAGAACAGAGAGAAACCTAAATATAAAAACTGCTACTGTAGACGAACGCTTCAACCTAGAAGACCAAATTTGGTGAGCCAAGTGGGATTTGTATACTGATCATTACCACCAAGTATCAACAAGATTGTGTGAAAAAATATTTGCTGGTATTTCGGAAACTCGTTATTTCTTAGAAGCTTGGCAACCCATCTCAATGAAAGTGCTTTCCACAGTCTGTGCATAGGCCTTCTTGAAGAGGAAACAAACCATAGAGACAAAACTGAGAACTCCTTTATTTTGTCAAGTTTCAAAGAGCTACTACAAACCATGTTGGATTTAGAGTTCCAAATTCATCTATCTATATAGGAGAGAACAGAGGGAAACCTAAATATAAAAACTGCTACTGTAGACGAACGCTTCAACCTAGAAGAACAAAATTTGGTGAGCCAAATGGGATTTGTGTACTGATCATTAGCAAAAAGTATCATCAAGATTGGGTGAAAAAATATTCGCTGGTATTTCGGAAACTCGTTATTTCTTAGAAGCTTGGCAACCCCTCTCAATGAAAGTGCTTTTCCACAGTCTGTGCCTAGGGCTACTTGAAGAGGGAACAAACCATAGAGACAAATCTGAGACCTCTTTTATTTTGTCAAGTTTCAAAGAGCTACTACAAACCATGTTGGATTTAGAGTTCCAAATTCATCTATCTATATAGGAGAGAACAGAGAGAAACCTAAATATAAAAACTGCTACTGTAGACGAACGCTTCAACCTAGAAGAACAAAATTTTGGTGAGCCAAGTGGGATTTTTGTACTGATCATTACCACCAAGTATCATCAAGATTCGGTGAAAAAATATTTGCTGGTATTTCGGAAACTCGTTATTTCTTAGAAGATTGGGAACCCCTCTCAATGAAAGTGCTTTTCCACAGTCTGTGCCTGGGGCTGCTTGAATAGGAAACAAACCATAGCGAAAAAACTGAGAACTCCTTTATTTTATCAAGTTTCAAAGAGCTACTACAAACCATGTTGGATTTAGAGTTCCAAATTCATCTTTCTATATAGGAGAGAACAGAGGGAAACCTAAATATAAAAACTGCTACTGTAGACGAACGCTTCAACCTAGAAGAACAAAATTTGGTGAGCCAAGTGGGATTTGTGTACTGATCATTAGCAACAAGTATCATCAAGATTGGGTGAAAAAATATTCGCTGGTATTTCGGAAACTCGTTATTTCTTAGAAGCTTGGCAACCCCTCTCAATGAAAGTCCTTTTCCACAGTCTGTGCCTAGGGCTACTTGAAGAGGAAACAAACCATAGAGACAAATCTGAGAATTCCTTTATTTTGTCAAGTTTCAAAGAGCTACTACAAACCATGTTGGATTTAGAGTTCCAAATTCATCTATCTATATATGAGAGAACAGAGGAAACTTGATTATAAAAACTGCTACTGTAGAGAACGCTTCAACCTAGAAGAACAAAATTTGGTAAGCCAAGTGGGATTTGTGTACTGATCATTACCACCAAGTATCATCAAGATTGGGTGAAAAAATATTTGCTGGTATTTCGGAAACTCGTTATTTCTTAGAAGCTTGGCAACCCCTCTTAATGAAAGTGCTTTTCCACAGTCTTTGCTTAGGGCTACATGAAGAGGAAACAAACCATAGAGACAAATCTGAGAACTCCTTTATTTTGTCAAGTTTCAAAGAGCTACTACAAAAGATGTTGGATTTAGAGTTCCAAATTCATCTATCTATATAGGAGAGAACAGAGGGAAACCTAAATATAAAAACTGCTACTGTACACGAACGCTTCAACCTAGAAGAACTAAATTTGGTGAGCCAAGTGGGATTTGTGTACTGATAATTACAACCAAGTATCAATAAGATTGTGTGAAAAAAATATTTGCTGGTATTTCGGAAACGCGTTATTTCTTAGAAGCTTGGCAACCCATCTCAATGAAAGTGCATTCCAAAGTCTGTGCCTAGGGCTACTTGAAGAGGAAACAATCCATAGAGACAAAACTGAGAACTCCTTTATTTTGTCAAGTTTCAAAGAGCTACTACAAACCATGTTGGATTTAGAGTTCCAAATTCATCTATCTATATATGAGAGAACAGAGTGAAACCTAAATATAAAAACTGCTACTGTAGACGAACGCTTCAACCTAGAAGAACACAATTTGGTGAGCCAAGTGGGATTTGTGTACTGATCATGACCACCAAGTATCATCAAGATTGGGTGAAAAAATATTTGCTGGTATTTCGGAAACTCGTTATTTCTTAGAAGCTTGGGAACCCCTCTCAATGAAAGTGCTTTTCCACAGTCTGTGCCTTGGGCTACTTGAAGAGGAAACAAACCATAGAGACAAATCTTAGAACTCCTTTATTTTGTCAAGTTTCAAAGAGCTACTACAAACCATGTTGGATTTAGAGTTCCAAATTCATCTATCTATATAGGAGAGAACAGAGAGAAACCTAAATATAAAAACTGCTACTGTAGACGAACGCTTCAACCTAGAAGACCAAAATTTGGTGAGCCAAGTGGGATTTGTATACTGATCATTACCACCACGTATCATCAAGATTGGGTGAAAAAATATTTGCTGGTATTTCGGAAACTCGTTATCATAGAAGCTTGGGAACCCCTCTCAATGAAAGTGCTTTTCCACAGTCTGTGCCTAGGGCTACTTGAAGAGGAAACAAACCATAGAGACAAATCTGAGAACTATTTATTTTGTCAAGTTTCAAAGAGCTACTACAAACCATGTTGGATTTAGTGTTCCAAATTCATCTATCTATATAGGAGAGAACAGAGAGAAACCTAAATATAAAAACTGCTACTGTAGATGAACGCTTCAACCTAGAAGACCAAAATTTGGTGAGCCAAGTGGGATTTGTATACTGATCATTACCACCAAGTATCAACAAGATTGTGTGAAAAAATATTTGCTGGTATTTCGGAAACTCGTTATTTCTTAGAAGCTTGGCAACCCCTCTTAATGAAAGTGCTTTTCCACAGTCTGTGCCTAGGGCTTCTTGAAGAGGAAACAAACCATAGAGACAAATCTTAGAACTCCTTTATTTTGTCAAGTTTCAAAGAGCTACTACAAACCATGTTGGATTTAGAGTTCCAAATTCATCTATCTATATAGGAGAGACAGAGAGAAACCTAAATATAAAAACTGCTACTGTAGACGAACGCTTCAACATAGAAGACCAAAATTTGGTGAGCCAAGTGGGATTTGTGTACTGATCATTACCACCAAGTATCATCAAGATTGGGTGAAAAAATATTTGCTGGTATTTCCGAAACTCGTTATTTCTTAGAAGCTTGGGAACCCCTCTCAATGAAAGTGCTTTTCCACAGTCTGTGCCTAGGGCTACTTGAAGAGGAAACAAACCATAGAGACAAATCTGAGACCTCCTTTATTTTGTCAAGTTTCAAAGAGCTACTACAAACCATGTTGGATTTAGAGTTCCAAATTCATCTATCTATATAGGAGGGAACAGAGAGAAACCTAAATATAAAAACTGCTATTGTAGACGAACGCTTCGACCTAGAAGAACAAAATTTGGTGAGCCAAGTGGGATTTGTGTACTGATCATTACCACCAAGTATCAATAAGATTGTGTGAAAAAATATTTGCTGGTATTTCGGAAACTCGTTATTTCTTGGAAGCTTGGCAACCCCTTTCAATGAAAGTGCTTTTCACGAGTCTCTGCCTAGGGCTACTTAAAGAGGAAACAAACCATAGAGACAAAATTGAGAATTCCTTTATTTTGTCAAGTTTCAAAGAGCTACTACAAACCATGTTGGATTTAGAGTTCCAAATTCATCTATCTATATATGAGAGAACAGAGTGAAACCTAAATGTAAAAACTGCTACTGTAGACGAACGCTTCAACCTAGAAGAACAAAATTTGGTGACCCATGTGGGATTTGTGTACTGATCATTACCACCAAGTATCATCAAGATTGGGTGAAAAAATATTTGCTGGTATTTCGGAAACTCGTTATTTCTTAGAAGCTTGGCAACCCCTCTCAATGAAAGTGCTTTCCACAGTCTGTGCCTGGGGCTTCTTGAAGAGGAAACAAACCATAGCTACAAAACTGAGAACTCCTTTATTTTGTCAAGTTTCAAAGAGCTACTACAAACCATGTTGGATTTAGAGTTCCAAATTCATCTTTCTATATAGAAGAGAACAGAGGGAACCCTAAATATAAAAACTGCTACTGTAGATGAACGCTTCAACCTAGAAGAACAAAATTTGGTGAGCCAAGTGGGATTTGTGTACTGATCATGACCACCAAGTATCATCAAGATTGGGTGAAAAAATATTTGCTGGTATTTCGGAAACTCGTTATTTCTTACAAGCTTGGGAACCCCTCTCAATGAAAGTGCTTTTCCACAGTCTGTGCCTAGGGCTACTTGAAGAGGGAACAAACCATAGAGACAAATCTGAGACCTCTTTTATTTTGTCAAGTTTCAAAGAGCTACTACAAACCATGTTGGATTTAGAGTTCCAAATTCATCTATCTATATAGGAGAGAACAGAGAGAAACCTAAATATAAAAACTGCTACTGTAGAAGAACGCTTCAACCTAGAAGAACAAAATTTGGTGAGCCAAGTGGGATTTTTGTACTGATCATTACCACCAAGTATCATCAAGATTGGGTGAAAAAATATTTGCTGGTATTTCGGAAACTCGTTATTTCTTAGAAGATTGGGAACCCCTCTCAATGAAAGTGCTTTTCCACAGTCTGTGCCTGGGGCTACTTGAATAGGAAACAAACCATAGCGACAAAACTGAGAACTCCTTTATTTTATCAAGTTTCAAAGAGCTACTACAAACCATGTTGGATTTAGAGTTCCAAATTCATCTTTCTATATAGGAGAGAACAGAGGGAAACCTAAATATAAAAACTGCTACTGTAGACGAACGCTTCAACCTAGAAGAACAAAATTTGGTGAGCCAAGTGGAATTTGTGTACTGATCATTAGCAACAAGTATCATCAAGATTGCGTGAAAAAATATTCGCTGGTATTTCGGAAACTCGTTATTTCTTAGAAGCTTGGCAACCTCTCTCAATGAAAGTCCTTTTCCACAGTCTGTGCCTAGGGCTACTTGAAGAGGAAACAAACCATAGAGACAAATCTGAGAATTCCTTTATTTTGTCAAGTTTCAAAGAGCTACTACAACCATGTTGGATTTAGAGTTCCAAATTCATCTATCTATATATGAGAGAACAGAGGGATACTTGATTATAAAAACTGCTACTGTAGAGGAACGCTTCAACCTAGAAGAACAAAATATGGTAAGCCAAGTGGGATTTGTGTTCTGATCATTACCACCAAGTATCATCAAGATTGGGTGAAAAAATATTTGCTGGTATTTCGGAAACTCGTTATTTCTTAGAAGCTTGGCAACCCCTCTTAATGAAAGTGCTTTTCCACAGTCTTTGCTTAGGGCTACATGAAGAGGAAACAAACCATAGAGACAAATCTGAGAACTCCTTTATTTTGTCAAGTTTCAAAGAGCTACTACAAAAGATGTTGGATTTAGAGTTCCAAATTCATCTATCTATATAGGAGAGAACAGAGGGAAACCTAAATATAAAAACTGCTACTGTACACGAACGCTTCAACCTAGAAGAACTAAATTTGGTGAGCCAAGTGGGATTTGTGTACTGATAATTACAACCAAGTATCAATAAGATTGTGTGAAAAAAATATTTGCTGGTATTTCGGAAACGCGTTATTTCTTAGAAGCTTGGCAACCCATCTCAATGAAAGTGCTTTCCAAAGTCTGTGCCTAGGGCTACTTGAAGAGGAAACAATCCATAGAGACAAAACTGAGAACTCCTTTATTTTGTCAAGTTTCAAAGAGCTACTACAAACCATGTTGGATTTAGAGTTCCAAATTCATCTATCTATATAGGAGAGAACAGAGTGAAACCTAAATATAAAAACTGCTACTGTAGACGAACGCTTCAACCTAGAAGAACAAAATTTGGTGAGCCAAGTGGGATTTGTGTACTGATCATGACCACCAAGTATCATCAAGATTGGGTGAAAAAATATTTGCTGGTATTTCGGAAACTCGTTATTTCTTAGAAGCTTGGGAACCCCTCTCAATGAAAGTGCTTTTCCACAGTCTGTGCCTAGGGCTACTTGAAGAGGAAACAAACCATAGAGACAAATCTTAGAACTCCTTTATTTTGTCAAGTTTCAAAGAGCTACTACAAAGCATGTTGGATTTAGAGTTCCAAATTCATCTATCTTTATAGGAGAGAACAGAGAGAAACCTAAATATAAAAACTGCTACTGTAGCCGAACGCTTCAACCTAGAAGACCAAAATTTGGTGAGCCAAGTGGGATTTGTATACTGATCATTACCACCAAGTATCATCAAGATTGGGTGAAAAAATATTTGCTGGTATTTCGGAAACTCGTTATTTCTTAGAAGCTTGGGAACCCCTCTCAATGAAAGTGCTTTTCCACAGTCTGTGCCTAGGGCTACTTGAAGAGGAAACAAACCATAGAGACAAATCTGAGAACTATTTATTTTGTCAAGTTTCAAAGAGCTACTACAAACCATGTTGGATTTAGTGTTCCAAATTCATCTATCTATATAGGAGAGAACAGAGAGAAACCTAAATATAAAAACTGCTACTGTAGATGAACGCTTCAACCTAGAAGACCAAAATTTGGTGAGCCAAGTGGGATTTGTATACTGATCATTACCACCAAGTATCAACAAGATTGTGTGAAAAAATATTTGCTGGTATTTCGGAAACTCGTTATTTCTTAGAAGCTTGGCAACCCCTCTTAATGAAAGTGCTTTTCCACAGTCTGTGCCTAGGGCTTCTTGAAGAGGAAACAAACCACAGAGACAAATCTTAGAACTCCTTTATTTTGTCAAGTTTCAAAGAGCTACTACAAACCATGTTGGATTTAGAGTTCCGAATTCATCTATCTATATAGGAGAGACAGAGAGAAACCTAAATATAAAAACTGCTACTGTAGACGAACGCTTCAACATAGAAGACCAAAATTTGGTGAGCCAAGTGGGATTTGTGTACTGATCATTACCACCAAGTATCATCAAGATTGGGTGAAAAAATATTTGCTGGTATTTCGGAAACTCGTTATTTCTTAGAAGCTTGGGAACCCCTCTCAATGAAAGTGCTTTTCCACAGTCTGTGCCTAGGGCTACTTGAAGAGGAAACAAACCATAGAGACAAATCTTAGAACTCCTTTATTTTGTCAAGTTTCAAAGAGCTACTACAAAGCATGTTGGATTTAGAGTTCCAAATTCATCTATCTTTATAGGAGAGAACAGAGAGAAACCTAAATATAAAAACTGCTACTGTAGCCGAACGCTTCAACCTAGAAGACCAAAATTTGGTGAGCCAAGTGGGATTTGTATACTGATCATTACCACCAAGTATCATCAAGATTGGGTGAAAAAATATTTGCTGGTATTTCGGAAACTCGTTATTTCTTAGAAGCTTGGGAACCCCTCTCAATGAAAGTGCTTTTCCACAGTCTGTGCCTAGGGCTACTTGAAGAGGAAACAAACCATAGAGACAAATCTGAGAACTATTTATTTTGTCAAGTTTCAAAGAGCTACTACAAACCATGTTGGATTTAGTGTTCCAAATTCATCTATCTATATAGGAGAGAACAGAGAGAAACCTAAATATAAAAACTGCTACTGTAGATGAACGCTTCAACCTAGAAGACCAAAATTTGGTGAGCCAAGTGGGATTTGTATACTGATCATTACCACCAAGTATCAACAAGATTGTGTGAAAAAATATTTGCTGGTATTTCGGAAACTCGTTATTTCTTAGAAGCTTGGCAACCCCTCTTAATGAAAGTGCTTTTCCACAGTCTGTGCCTAGGGCTTCTTGAAGAGGAAACAAACCACAGAGACAAATCTTAGAACTCCTTTATTTTGTCAAGTTTCAAAGAGCTACTACAAACCATGTTGGATTTAGAGTTCCGAATTCATCTATCTATATAGGAGAGACAGAGAGAAACCTAAATATAAAAACTGCTACTGTAGACGAACGCTTCAACATAGAAGACCAAAATTTGGTGAGCCAAGTGGGATTTGTGTACTGATCATTACCACCAAGTATCATCAAGATTGGGTGAAAAAATATTTGCTGGTATTTCGGAAACTCGTTATTTCTTAGAAGCTTGGGAACCCCTCTCAATGAAAGTGCTTTTCCACAGTCTGTGCCTAGGGCTACTTGAAGAGGAAACAAACCATAGAGACAAATCTGAGACCTCCTTTATTTTGTCAAGTTTCAAAGAGCTACTACAAACCATGTTGGATTTAGAGTTCCAAATTCATCTATCTATATAGGAGGGAACAGAGAGAAACCTAAATATAAAAACTGCTATTGTAGACGAACGCTTTGACCTAGAAGAACAAAATTTGGTGAGCCAAGTGGGATTTGTGTACTGAACATTACCACCAAGTATCAATAAGATTGTGTGAAAAAATATTTGCTGGTATTTCGGAAACTCGTTATTTCTTGGAAGCTTGGCAACCCCTTTCCATGAAAGTGCTTTTCCCGAGTCTCTGCCTAGGGCTACTTAAAGAGGAAACAAACCATAGAGACAAAACGGAGAATTCCTTTATTTTGTCAAGTTTCAAAGAGCTACTACAAACCATGTTGGATTTAGAGTTCCAAATTCATCTATCTATATATGAGAGAACAGAGTGAAACCTAAATATAAAAACTGCTACTGTAGACGAACGCTTCAACCTAGAAGAACAAAATTTGGTGACCCATGTGGGATTTGTGTACTGATCATTACCACCAAGTATCATCAAGATTGGGTGAAAAAATATTTGCTGGTATTTCGGAAACTCGTTATTTCTTAGAAGCTTGGCAACCCCTCTCAATGAAAGTGCTTTCCACAGTCTGTGCCTGGGGCTTCTTGAAGAGGAAACAAACCATAGCTACAAAACTGAGAACTCCTTTATTTTGTCAAGTTTCAAAGAGCTACCACAAACCATGTTGGATTTAGAGTTCCAAATTCATCTTTCTATATAGAAGAGAACAGAGGGAACCCTAAATATAAAAACTGCTACTGTAGATGAACGCTTCAACCTAGAAGAACAAAATTTGGTGAGCCAAGTGGGATTTGTGTACTGATCATGACCACCAAGTATCATCAAGATTGGGTGAAAAAATATTTGCTGGTATTTCGGAAACTCGTTATTTCTTAGAAGCTTGGGAACCCCTCTCAATGAAAGTGCTTTTCCACAGTCTGTGCCTAGGGCTACTTGATGAGGAAACAAACCATAGAGACAAATCTGAGAACTCCTTTATTTTGTCAAGTTTCAAAGAGCTACTGCAAACCATGTTGGATTTAGAGTTCCAAATTCATCTATCTATATAGGAGAGAACAGAGAGAAATCTAAATATAAAAACTGCTACTGTAGACGAACGCTTCAACCTAGAAGACCAAAATTTGTTGAGCCAAGTGGGATTTGTGTACTGATCATTACCACCAAGTATCATCAAGATTGGTTGAAAAAATATTTGCTGGTATTTCGGAAACTCGTTATTTCTTAGAAGCTTGGGTACCCCTCTCAATGAAAGTGCTTTTCCACAGTCTGTGCCTGGGGCTACTTGAAGAGGAAACAAACCATAGCGACAAAACTGAGAACTCCTTTATTTTGTCAAGTTTCAAAGAGCTACTACAAACCATGTTGGATTTAGAGTTCCAAATTCATCTTTCTATATAGGAGAGAACAGAGGGAAGCCTAAATATAAAAACTGCTACTGTAGACGAACGCTTCAACCTAGAGGAACAAAATTTGGTGAGCCAAGTGGGATTTGTGTACTGATCATTAGCAACAAGTATCATCAAGATTGGGTGAAAAAATATTCGCTGGTATTTCGGAAACTCGTTATTTCTTAGAAGCTTGGCAATCCCTCTCAATGAAAGTGCTTTTCCACAGTCTGTGCCTAGGGCTACTTGAAGAGGAAACAAACCATAGAGAGAAATCTGAGAACTATTTATTTTGTCAAGTTTCAAAGAGCTACTACAAACCATGTTGGAATTAGTGTTCCAAATTAATCTATCTATATAGGAGAGAACAGAGAGAAATCTAAATATAAAAACTGCTACTGTAGACGAACGCTTCAACCTAGAAGACCAAAATTTGGTGAGCCAAGTGGGATTTGTGTACTGATCATTACCACCAAGTATCATGAAGATTGGGTGAAAAAATATTTGCTGGTATTTCGGAAACTCGTTATTTCTTAGAAGCTTGGGTACCCCTCTCAATGAAAGTGCTTTTCCACAGTCTGTGCCTGGGGCTACTTGAAGAGGAAACAAACCATAGCGACAAAACTGAGAACTCCTTTATTTTGTCAAGTTTCAAAGAGCTACTACAAACCATGTTGGATTTAGAGTTCCAAAATCATCTTTCTATATAGGAGAGAACAGAGGGAAGCCTAAATATAAAAACTGCTACTGTAGACGAACGCTTCAACCTAGAGGAACAAAATTTGGTGAGCCAAGTGGGATTTGTGTACTGATCATTAGCAACAAGTATCATCAAGATTGGGTGAAAAAATATTCGCTGGTATATCGGAAACTCGTTATTTCTTAGAAGCTTGGCAATCCCTCTCAATGAAAGTGCTTTTCCACAGTCTGTGCCTAGGGCTACTTGAAGAGGAAACAAACCATAGAGACAAATCTGAGAACTATTTATTTTGTCAAGTTTCAAAGAGCTACTACAAACCATGTTGGATTTAGTGTTCCAAATTAATCTATCTATATAGGAGAGAACAGAGAGAAACCTAAATATAAAAACTGCTACTGTAGATGAACGCTTCAACATAGAAGACCAAAATTTGGTGAGCCAAGTGGGATTTGAATACTGATCATTACCACCAACTATCAACAAGATTGGGTGAAAAAATATTTGCTGGTATTTCGGAAACTCGTTATTTCTTAGAAGCTTGGCAACCCCTCTTAATAAAAGTGCTTTTCCACAGTCTGTGCCTAGGGCTACTTTAAGAGGAAACAAACCATAGAGACAAAACTGAGAACTCCTTTATTTTTTCAAGTTTCAAAGAGCTACTACAAACCATGTTGGATTTGGAGTTCCAAATTCATCTATCTATATAGGAGAGAACAGAGGGAAACCTAAATATAAAAACTGCTACTGTAGAAGAACAATTCAACCTAGAAGAACAAAATTTGGTGAGCCAAGTGGGATTTGTGTACTGATCATTACCACCACGTATCATCAAGATTGGGTGAAAAAATATTTGTTGGTATTTCGGAAACTCGTTATTTCTTAGAAGCTTGGCAACCCCTCTCAATGAAAGTGCTTTTCCACAGTCTGTGCCTAGGGCTACTTGAAGAGGGAACAAACCATAGAGACAAATCTGAGATCTCTTTTATTTTGTCAAGTTTCAAAGAGCTACTACAAACCATGTTGGATTTAGAGTTCCAAATTCATCTATCTATATAGGAGAGAACAGAGAGAAACCTAAATATAAAAACTGCTCCTGTAGACGAACGCTTCAACCTAGAAGAACAAAATTTGGTGAGCCAAGTGGGATTTTTGTACTGATCATTACCACCAAGTATCATCAAGATTGGGTGAAAAAATATTTGCTGGTATATCGGAAACTCGTTATTTCTTAGAAGATTGGGAACCCCTCTCAATGAAAGTGCTTTTCCACAGTCTGTGCCTGGGGCTACTTGAAGAGGAAACAAACCATAGCGACAAAACTGAGAACTCCTTTATTTTGTCAAGTTTAAAAGAGCTACTACAAACCATGTTGGATTTAGAGTTCCAAATTCATCTATGTATATATGAGAGAACAGAGTGAAACCTAAATATAAAAACTGCTACTGTAGACGAACGCTTCAACCTAGAAGAACAAAATTTGGTGAGCCAAGTGGGATTTGTGTACTGATCATGACCACCAAGTATCATCAAGATTGGGTGAAAAAATATTTGCTGGTATTTCGGAAACTCGTTATTTCTTAGAAGCTTGGGAACCCCTCTCAATGAAAGTGCTTTTCCACAGTCTGTGCCTAGGGCTACTTGAAGAGGAAACAAACCATAGAGACAAATCTTAGAACTCCTTTATTTTGTCAAGTTTCAAAGAGCTACTACAAACCATGTTGGATTTAGAGTTCCAAATTCATCTATCTATATAGGAGAGAACAGAGAGAAACCTAAATATAAAAACTGCTACTGTAGACGAACGCTTCAACCTAGAAGACAAAAATTTGGTGAGCCAAGTGGGATTTGTATACTGATCATTACCACCAAGTATCATCAAGATTGGGTGAAAAAATATTTGCTTGTATTTCGGAAACTCGTTATTTCTTAGAAGCTTGGGAACCCCTCTCAATGTAAGTGCTTTTCCACAGTCTGTGCCTAGGGCTACTTGAAGAGGAAACAAACCATAGAGACAAATCTGAGAACTATTTATTTTGTCAAGTTTCCGAGAGCTACTACAAACCATGTTGGATTTAGTGTTCCAAATTAATCTATCTATATAGGAGAGAACAGAGAGAAACCTAAATATAAAAACTGCTACTGTAGATGAACGCTTCAACCTAGAAGACCAAAATTTGGTGAGCCAAGTGGGATTTGTATACTGATCATTACCACCAAGTATCAACAAGATTGTGTGAAAAAATATTTGCTGGTATTTCGGAAACTCGTTATTTCTTAGAAGCTTGGCAACCCCTCTTAATGAAAGTGCTTTTCCACAGTCTGTGCCTAGGGCTTCTTGAAGAGGAAACAAACCATAGAGACAATTCTTAGAACTCCTTTATTTTGTCAAGTTTCAAAGAGCTACTACAAACCATGTTGGATTTAGAGTTCCAAATTCATCTATCTATATAGGAGAGACAGAGAGAAACCTAAATATAAAAACTGCTACTGTAGACGAACGCTTCAAAATAGAAGACCAAAATTTGGTGAGCCAAGTGGGAATGTATACTGATCATTAACACCAAGTATCAACAAGATTGTGTGAAAAAATATTTGCTGGTATTTCGGAAACTCGTTATTTCTTAGAAGCTTGGCAACCCATCTCAATGAAAGTGCTCTCCACAGTCTGTGCTAGGGCTTCTTTAAGAGGAAACAAACCATAGAGACAAAAATGAGAACTCCTTTATTTTGTCAAGTTTCAAAGAGCTACTACAAACCATGTTGGATTTAGAGTTCCAAATTCATCTATCTATATAGGAGAGAACAGAGAGAAACCTAAATATAAAAACTGCTACTGTAGACGAACGCTTCAACCTAGAAGAACAAAATTTGGTGAGCCAAGTGGGATTTGTGTACTGATCATTACCACCAAGTATCATCAAGATTGGGTGAAAAAATATTTGCTGGTATTTCGGAAACTCGTTATTTCTTAGAAGCTTGGGAACCCCTCTCAATGAAAGTGCTTTTCCACAGTCTGTGCCTAGGGCTACTTGAAGAGAAAACAAACCATAGAGACAAATCTGAGACCTCCTTTATTTTGTCAAGTTTCAAAGAGCTACTACGAACCATGTTGGATTTAGAGTTCCAAATTCATCTATCTATATAGGAGGGAACAGAGAGAAACCTAAATATAAAAAATGCTATTGTAGACGAACGCTTCGACCTAGAAGAACAAAATTTGGTGAGCCAAGTGGGATTTGTGTACTGATCATTACCACCAAGTATCAACAAGATTGTGTGAAAAAATATTTGCTGGTATTTCGGAAACTCGTTATTTCTTGGAAGCTTGGCAACCCCTTTCAATGAAAGTGCTTTTCCCGAGTCTCTGCCTAGGGCTACTTTAAGAGGAAACAAACCATAGAGACAAAACTGAGAACTCCTTTATTTTTTCAAGTTTCAAAGAGCTACTACAAACCATGTTGGATTTGGAGTTCCAAATTCATCTATCTATATAGGAGAGAACAGAGGGAAACCTCAATATAAAAACTGCTACTGTAGAAGAACAATTCAACCTAGAAGAACAAAATTTGGTGAGCCAAGTGGGATTTGTGTACTGATCATTACCACCACGTATCATCAAGATTGGGTGAAAAAATATTTGTTGGTATTTCGGAAACTCGTTATTTCTTAGAAGCTTGGCAACCCCTCTCAATGAAAGTGCTTTTCCACAGTCTGTGCCTAGGGCTATTGAAGAGGGAACAAACCATAGAGACAAATCTGAGACCTCTTTTATTTTGTCAAGTTTCAAAGAGCTACTACAAACCATGTTGGATTTAGAGTTCCAAATTCATCTATCTATATAGGAGAGAACAGAGAGAAACCTAAATATAAAAACTGCTACTGTAGACGAACGCTTCAAACTAGAAGACAAAAATTTGGTGAGCCAAGTGGGATTTGTATACTGATCATTACCACCAAGTATCATCAAGATTGGGTGAAAAAATATTTGCTTGTATTTCGGAAACTCGTTATTTCTTAGAAGCTTGGGAACCCCTCTCAATGTAAGTGCTTTTCCACAGTCTGTGCCTAGGGCTACTTGAAGAGGAAACAAACCATAGAGACAAATCTGAGAACTATTTATTTTGTCAAGTTTCAGAGAGCTACTACAAACCATGTTGGATTTAGTGTTCCAAATTAATCTATCTATATAGGAGAGAACAGAGAGAAACCTAAATATAAAAACTGCTACTGTAGATGAACGCTTCAACCTAGAAGACCAAAATTTGGTGAGCCAAGTGGGATTTGTATACTGATCATTACCACCAAGTATCAACAAGATTGTGTGAAAAAATATTTGCTGGTATTTCGTAAACTCGTTATTTCTTAGAAGCTTGGCAACCCCTCTTAATGAAAGTGCTTTTCCACAGTCTGTGCCTAGGGCTTCTTGAAGAGGAAACAAACCATAGAGACAAATCTTAGAACTCCTTTATTTTGTCAAGTTTCAACGAGCTACTACAAACCATGTTGGATTTAGAGTTCCAAATTCATCTATCTATATAGGAGAGACAGAGAGAAACCTAAATATAAAAACTGCTACTGTAGACGAACGCTTCAAAATAGAAGACCAAAATTTGGTGAGCCAAGTGGGAATGTATACTGATCATTACCACCAAGTATCAACAAGATTGTGTGAAAAAATATTTGTTGGTATTTCGGAAACTCGTTATTTCTTAGAAGCTTGGCAACCCCTCTCAATGAAACTCCTTTTCCACAGCCTGTGACTAGGGCTACTTGAAGAGGAAACAAACCATAGAGACAAATCTGAGAATTCCTTTATTTTGTCAAGTTTCAAAGAGCTACTACAAACCATGTTGGATTTAGAGTTCCAAATTCATCTATCTATATAGGAGAGAACAGAGGGAAACTTGATTATAAAAACTGCTACTGTAGAGGAACGCTTCAACCTAGAAGAACAAAATTTGGTAAGCCAAGTGGGATTTGTGTACTGATCATTACCACCAAGTATCATCAAGATTGGGTGAAAACATATTTGCTGGTATTTCGGAAACTCGTTATTTCTTAGAAGCTTGGCAACCCCTCTTAATGAAAGTGCTTTCCACAGTCTGTGCCTAGGGCTACTTGAAGAGGAAACAAACCATAGAGACAAATCTGAGAACTCCTTTATTTTGTCAAGTTTCAAAGAGCTACTACAAACCATGTTGGATTTAGAGTTCCAAATTCATCTATCTATATAGGAGAGAACAGAGGGAAACTTAAATATAAAAACTGCTACTGTAGACGAACGCTTCAACCTAAAAGAACAAAATTTGGTAAGCCAAGTGTGATTTGTGTACTGATCATTACCACCAAGTATCATCAAGATTGGGTGAAAAAATATTCGCTGGTATTTCGGAAACACGTTATTTCTTAGAAGCTTGGCTACCCATCTCAACGAAAGTGCTTGCCACAGTCTGTGCCTAGGGCTATTTGAAGAGGAAACAATCCATAGAGACAAAACTGAGAACTCCTTTATTTTGTCAAGTTTCAACGAGCTACTACAAACCATGATGGATTTAGAGTTCCAAATTCATCTATCTATATCGGAGAGAACAGAGGGAAACCTAAATATAAAAACTGCTACTGTAGACGAACGCTTCAACCTAGAAGAACAAAATTTGGTGAGCCAAGTGGGATTTGTGTACTGATCATGACCACCAAGTATCATCAAGATTGGGTGAAAAAATATTTGCTGGTATTTCGGAAACTCGTTATTTCTTAGAAGCTTGGCAACCCATCTCAATGAAAGTGCTTTTCCACAGTCTGTGCCTAGGGCTACTTGAATAGGAAACAAACCATAGAGACAAATCTGAGACCTCCTTTATTTTGTCAAGTTTCAAAGAGCTACTACAAACCATGTTGGATTTAGAGTTCCAAATTCATCTATCTATATAGGAGAGAACAGAGAGAAACCTAAATATATAAACAGCTATTGTAGACGAACGCTTCAACCTAGAAGAACAAAATTTGGTGAGCCAAGTGGGATTTGTGTACTGATCATTACCACCTAGTATCAACAAGATTGTGTGAAAAAATATTTGCTGTTATTTCGGAAACTCGTTATTTCTTTAAAGCTTGGCAACCCCTTTCAATGAAAGTGCTTTTCCCGAGTCTCTGCCTAGGGCTACTTAAAGAGGAAACAAACCATAGTGACAAAACTGAGAATTCATTTATTTTGTCAAGTTTCAAAGAGCTACTACAATCCATGTTGGATTTAGAGTTCCAAATTCATCTATCTATATATGAGAGAACAGAGTGAAACCTAAATATAAAAACTGCTACTGTAGACGAACGCTCAACCTAGAGGAACAAAATTTGGTGAGCCAAGTGGGATTTGTGTACTGATCATTACCACCAAGTATCATCAAGATTGGGTGAAAAAATATTTGCTGGAATTTCGGAAACTCGTTATTTCTTAGAAGCTTGGCAACCCATCTCAATGAAAGTGCTTTCCACAGTCTGTGCCTGGGGCTACTTGAAGAGGAAACAAACCATTGCGACAAAACTGAGAACTCCTTTATTTTGTCAAGTTTCAAAGAGCTACTACAAACCATGTTGGATTTAGAGTTCCAAATTCATGTTTCTATATAGGAGAGAACAGAGGAAAACCTAAATATAAAAAGTGCTACTGTAGACGAACGCTTCAACCTAGAAGAACAAAATTTGGTGAGCCAAGTGGGATTTGTGTACTGATCATTAGCAACAAGTATCATCAAGATTGGGTGAAAAAATATTTGCTGGTATTTCGGAAACTCGTTATTTCTTAGAAGCTTGGCAACCCCTCTCAATGAAAGTGCTTTTCCACAGTCTGTGCCTAGGGCTACTTGAAGAGGAAACAAACCATAGAGACAAATCTGAGAACTCCTTTATTTTGTCAAGTTTCAAAGAGCTACTACAAACCATGTTGGATTTAGAGTTCCAAATTCATCTATCTATATAGGAGAGAGCAGAGGGAAACCTAAATATAAAAACTGCTACTGTAGACGAACGCTTCAACCTAGAAGAACAAAATTTGGTGAGCCAAGTGGGATTTGTGTACTGACCATTAGCACCAAGTATCATCAAGATTGGGTGAATAAATATTTGCTGGTATTTCGGAAACTCGTTATTTCTTAGAAGCTTCGGAACCCCTCTCAATGAAAGCGCTTTTCCACTGTCTGTGCCTGGGGCTACTTGAAGAGGAAACAAACCATAGCGACAAAACTGAGAACTCCTTTATTTTGTCAAGTTTCAAAGAGCTACTACAAACCATGTTGGATTTAGAGTTCCAAATACATCTTTCTATATAGGAGAGAACAGAGGGAAACCTAAATATAAAAACTGCTACTGTAGACGAACGCTTCAACCTAGAAGAACAAAATTTGGTGAGCCAAGTGGGATTTGTGTACTGATCATGACCACCAAGTATCATCAAGATTGGGTGAAAAAATATTTGCTGGTATTTCGTAAACTCGTTATTTCTTAGAAGCTTGGGAACCCCTCTCAATGAAAGTGCTTTTCCACAGTCTGTGCCTAGGGCTACTTGATGAGGAAACAAACCATAGAGACAAATCTGAGAACTCCTTTATTTTGTCAAGTTTCAAAATAGCTACTGCAAACCATGTTTTATTTAGAGTTCCAAATTCATCTATCTATATAGGAGAGAACAGAGAGAAATCTAAATATAAAAACTGCTACTGTAGACGAACGCTTCAACCTAGAAGACAAAATTTGGTTAGCCAAGTGGGATTTGTGTACTGATCATTACCACCAAGTATCAACAAGATTGTGTGAAAAAATATTTGCTGGTATTTCGGAAACTCTTTATTTCTTAGAAGCTTGGCAACCCATCTCAATGAAAGTGCTTTCCAGAGTCTGTGATTAGGGCTACTTGAAGAGGAAACAATCCATAGAGACAAAACTGAGAACTCCTTTATTTTGTCAAGTTTCAATGAGCTACTACAAACCATGTTGGATTTAGAGTTCCAAATTCATCTATCTATATATGAGAGAACAGAGTGAAACCTAAACATAAAAACTGCTACTGTAGACGAACGCTTCAACCTAGAAGAACAAAATTTGGTAAGCCAAGTGGGATTTGTGTACTGATCATGACCACCAAGTATCATCAAGTTTGGGTGAAAAAATATTTGCTGGTATTTCGGAAACTCGTTATTTCTTAGAAGCTTGGGAACCCCTCTCAATGAAAGTGCTTTTCCACAGTCTGTGCCTAGGGCTACTTGAAGAGGAAACAAACCATAGCGACAAAACTGAGAACTCCTTTATTTTGTCAAGTTTCAAAGAGCTACTACAAACCATGTTGGATTTAGAGTTCCAAATTCATCTTTCTATATAGGAGAGAACAGAGGGAAACCTAAATATAAAAACTGCTACTGTAGACGAAAGCTTCAACCTAGAAGAACAAAATTTGGTGAGCCAAGTGGGATTTGTGTACTGATCATTAGCAACAAGTATCATCAAGATTGGGTGAAAAAATATTCGCTGGTATTTCGGAAACTCGTTATTTCTTAGAAGCTTGGCAACCCCTCTCAATGAAAGTGCTTTTCCACAGTCTGTGCCTAGGGCTACTTGAAGAGGAAACAAACCATAGAGACAAATCTGAGAACTCCTTTATTTTGTCAAGTTTCAAAGAGCTACAACAAACCATGTTTGATTTAGAGTTCTAAATTCATCTATCTATATAGGAGAGAACAGAGGGAAACTTAAATATAAAAACTGCTACTCTAGACGAACGCTTCAACCTAGAAGAACAAAATTTGGTAAGCCAAGTGTGATTTGCATACTGATCATTACCACCAAGTATCATCAAGATTGGGTGAAAAAATATTTGCTGGTATTTCGGAAACTCGTTATTTCTTAGAAGCTTGGCAACCCATCTCAATGAAAGTGCTTTCCACAGTCTGTGCCTAGGGCTACTTGAAGAGGAATCAATCCATAGAGACAAAACTGAGAACTCCTTTATTTTGTCAAGTTTCAAAGAGCTACTACAAACCATGTTGGATTTAGAGTTCCAAATTCATCTATCTATATATGAGAGAACAGAGTGAAACCTAAATATAAAAACTGCTACTGTAGACGAACGCTTCAACCTAGAAGAACAAAATTTGGTGAGCCAAGTGGGATTTGTGTACTGATCATGACCACCAAGTATCATCAAGATTGGGTGAAAAAATATTTGCTGGTATTTCGGAAACTCGTTATTTCTTAGAAGCTTGGGAACCCCTCTCAATGAAAGTGCTTTTCCACAGTCTGTGCCTAGGGCTACTTGAATAGGAAACAAACCATAGAGACAAAACCTTGAACTCCTTTATTTTGTCAAGTTTCAAAGAGCTACTACAAACCATGTTGGATTTAGAGTTCCAAATTCATCTTTCTATATAGGAGAGAACAGAGGGAATCCTAAATATAAAAACTGCTACTGTAGACGAACGCTTCAACCTAGAAGAACAAAATTGGTGAGCCAAGTGGGATTTGTGTACTGATCATTAGCACCAAGTATCATCAAGATTGGGTGAAAAAATATTTGCTGGTATTTCGGAAACTCGTTATTTCTTAGAAGCTTGGGAACCCCTCTCAATGAAAGTGCTTTTCCACAGACTGTGCCTAGGGCTACTTGAATAGGAAACAAACCATAGAGACAAAACCTTGAACTCCTTTATTTTGTCAAGTTTCAAAGAGCTACTACAAACCATGTTGGATTTAGAGTTCCAAATTCATCTTTCTATGTAGGAGAGAACAGAGGGAATCCTAAATATAAAAACTGCTACTGTAGACGAACGCTTCAACCTAGAAGAACAAAATTGGTGAGCCAAGTGGGATTTGTGTACTGATCATTAGCACCAAGTATCATCAAGATTGGGTGAAAAAATATTTGCTGGTATTTCGGAAACTCGTAATTTCTTAGAATCTTGGCAACCCCTCTCAATGAAAGTGCTTTTCCACAGTCTGTGCCTAGTGCTACTTGAAGAGGAAACAAACCATAGAGACAAAACTGAGAACTCCTTTATTTTGTCAAGGTTCAAAGAGCTACTACAAACCATGTTGGATTTAGAGTTCCAAATACATCTTTCTATATAGGAGAGAACAGAAGGAAACCTAAATATAAAAACTGCTACTGTAGACGAACGCTTCAACCTAGAAGAACAAAATTTGGTGAGCCAAGTGGGATTTGTGTACTGATCATGACCACCAAGTATCATCAAGATTGGGTGAAAAAATATTTGCTGGTATTTCGTAAACTCGTTATTTCTTAGAAGCTTGGGAACCCCTCTCAATGAAAGTGCTTTTCCACAGTCTGTGCCTAGGGCTACTTGATGAGGAAACAAACCATAGAGACAAATCTGAGAACTCCTTTATTTTGTCAAGTTTCAAAATAGCTACTGCAAACCATGTTTTATTTAGAGTTCCAAATTCATCTATCTATATAGGAGAGAACAGAGAGAAATCTAAATATAAAAACTGCTACTGTAGACGAACGCTTCAACCTAGAAGACAAAATTTGGTTAGCCAAGTGGGATTTGTGTACTGATCATTACCACCAAGTATCAACAAGATTGTGTGAAAAAATATTTGCTGGTATTTCGGAAACTCTTTATTTCTTAGAAGCTTGGCAACCCATCTCAATGAAAGTGCTTTCCAGAGTCTGTGATTAGGGCTACTTGAAGAGGAAACAATCCATAGAGGCAAAACTGAGAACTCCTTTATTTTGTCAAGTTTCAATGAGCTACTACAAACCATGTTGGATTTAGAGTTCCAAATTCATCTATCTATATATGAGAGATCAGAGTGAAACCTAAATATAAAAACTGCTACTGTAGACGAACGCTTCAACCTAGAAGAACAAAATTTGGTGAGCCAAGTGGGATTTGTGTACTGATCATGACCACCAAGTATCATCAAGATTGGGTGAATAAATATTTGCTGGTATTTCGGAAACTCGTATTTTCTTAGAAGCTTGGCAACCCCTCTCAATCAAAGTGCTTTTCCACAGTCTGTGCCTACGGCTACTTGAAGAGGAAACAAACCATAGAGACAAAACTGAGAACTCCTTTATTTTGTCAAGTTTCAAAGAGCTACTACAAACCATGTTAGATTTAGAGTTCCAAATTCATCTATCTATATGGGAGAGAACAGACTGAAACCTAAATATAAAAACTGCTACTGTAGACGAACGCTTCAACCTAGAAGAACAAAATTTGGTGAGCCATGTGGGATTTGTGTACTGATCATGACCACCAAGTATCATCAAGATTGGGTGAAAAAATATTTGCTGGTATTTCGGAAACTCGTTATTTCGTAGAGGCTTGGCAACCCCTCTCAATGAAAGTGCTTTCCACAGTCTGTGCCTAGGGCTACTTGAAGAGGAAACAAAACCATAGAGGCAAATCTGAGAACTCCTTTATTTTGTCAAGTTTCAAAGAGCTACTACAAACCATGTTGGATTTAGAGTTTTAAATTCATCTATCTATGTAGGAGAGAACAGAGGGAAACCTAAATATAAAAACTGCTACTGTAGACGAAAGCTTCAAACTAGAAGAACAAAATTTCGTGAGCCAAGTGGGATTTGTGTACTGATCATTACCACCAAGTATCATCAAGATTGGGTGAAAAAATATTTGCTGGTATTTCAGAAACTCGTTATTTCTTAGAAGCTTGGCAACCCCTCTCAATGAAAGTGCTATTCCAAAGTCTGTGCCTAGGGCTACTTGAAGAGGAAACAAACCACAGAGACAAATCTGAGAACTCCTTTATTTTGTCAAGTTTCAAAGAGCTACAACAAACCATGTTGGATTTAGAGTTCCAAATTCATCTATCTATATAGGAGAGAAGAGAGGGAAACCTAAATATAAAAACTGCTACTGTAGAAGAAAGCTTCAAACTAGAAGAACAAAATTTCTTGAGCCACCACCAAGAATCATCAAATTTGGGTGAAAAAATATTTGCTGGTATTTCGGAAACTCGTTATTTCTTAGAAGCTTGGCAACCCCTCTCAATGAAAGTGCTTTTCCACAGTCTGTGCCTAGGTATACTTGAAGAGGAAACAAACCATAGAGACAAATCTGAGCCCTCGTTTATTTTGTCATGATTCAAAGAGTTACTACAAACCATGTTGGATTTAGAGTTCCAAATTCATCTATCTATATAGGAGAGAACAGAGGGAAACCTAAATATAAAAACTGCTACTGTACACGAACGCTTCAACCTAGAAGAACTAAATTTGTTGAGCCAAGTGGGATTTGTGTACTGATCATTACCACCAAGTATCAACAAGATTGTGTGAAAAAATATTTTCTGGTATTTCGGAAACGCGTTATTTCTTAGAAGCTTGGCAACCCATCTCAATGAAAGTGCTTTCCACACTCTGTGCCTAGGGCTACTTGAAGAGGAAACAATCCATAGAGACAAAACTGAGAACTCCTTTATTTTCTCAAGTTTCAAAGAGCTACTACAAACCATGTTGGATCTATTGTTCCAAATTCATATATCTATATAGGAGAGAACAGAGGGAAACCTAAATATAAAAACTGCTACTGTATACGAAAGCTTCAAACTAGAAGAACAAAATTTCTTGAGCCAAGTGGGATTTGTATACTGATCATTACCACCAAGAAGCATCAAATTTGGGTGAAAAAATATTTGCTGGTATTTTGGAAACTCGTAATTTCTTGGAACCTTTGCAATCTCTTTCAATGAAAGTGCTTTTCCACAGTCTGTGCCTAGGGCTACTTGAAGAGGAAACAAACCATAGAGACAAATCTGAGAACTCCTTTATTTTGTCAAGTTTCAAAGAGCTACTACAAACCATGTTGGATTTAGAGTTCCAAATTCATCTATCTATATAGGAGAGAACAGAGAGAAACCTAAATATAAAAACTGCTACTGTAGACGAACGCTTCAACCTAGAAGAACAAAATTTGGTGAGGCAAGTGGGATTTGTGTACTGATCACTACCACCAATTATCATCAAGATTGGGTGAAGAAATATTTGCTGGTATTTCGGAAACTCGTTATTTCTTAGAAGCTTGGCAACCAATCTCAATGAAAGTGCTTTCCACAGTCTGTGCCTAGGGCTACTTTAAGAGGAAACAAAAGATAGAGACAAAACTGAGAAATCCTTTATTATGCCAAGTTTCAAAGAGCTACTACAAACCATGTTGGATTTAGAGTTCCAAATTCATCTTTCTATATAGGACAGAACAGAGGGAATCCTAAATATAAAAACTGCTACTGTAGACGAACGCTTCAACCTAGAAGAACAAAATTGGTGAGCCAAGTGGGATTTGTGTACTGATCATTAGCACCAAGTATCATCAAGATTGGCTGAAAAAATATTTGCTGGTATTTCGGAAACTCGTTATTTCTTAGAAGCTTGGCAACCCCTCTCAATGAAAGTGCTTTTCCACAGTCTGTGCCTAGGGCTACTTGAAGAGGAAACAAACCATAGAGACAAAACTGAGAACTCCTTTACTTTGTCAAGTTTCAAAGAGCTACTACAAACCATGTTGGATTTAGAGTTCCAAATACATCTATCTATATGGGAGAGAACAGAGGGAAACCTAAATATAAAAACTGCTACTGTAGACGAACGCTTCAACCTAGTAGAACAAAATTTGGTGAGCCAAGTGGGATTTGTGTACTGATCATTACCACCAAGTATCATCAAGATTGGGTGAAAAAATATTTGCTGGTATTTCGGAAACTCGTTATTTCTTAGAAGCTTGGCAACCCCTCTCAATGAAAGTGCTTTTCCACAGTCTGTGCCTAGGGCTACTTGAAGAGGAAACAAACCATAGAGACAAAACTGAGAACTCCTTTATTTTGTCAAGTTTCAAAGAGCTACTACAAACCATGTTGGATTTAGAGTTCCAAATTCATCTATCTATATGGGAGAGAACAGAGGGAAACCTAAATATAAAAACTGCTACTGTAGCCGAACGCTTCAACCTAGAAGAACAAAATTTGGTGAGCCAAGTGGGATTTGTGTACTGATCATGACCGCCAAGTATCATCAAGATTGGGTGAAAAAATATTTGCTGGTATTTCGGAAACTCGTTATTTTTTAAAAGCTTGGCAACCCCTCTCAATGAAAGTGCTTTCCACAGTCTGTGCCTAGGGCTACTTGAAGAGGAAACAATCCATAGAGATAAAACTGAGAACTCCTTTATTTTGTCAAGTTTCAATGAGCTACTACAAACCATGATGGATTTAGAGTCCCAAATTCATCTATCTATATAGGAGAGAACAGAGGGAAACCTAAATATAAAAACTGCTACTATACATGAACTCTTCAACCTAGAAGAACAAAATTTGGTGAGCCAAGTGGGTTTTGTGTACTGATCATGACCACCAAGTATCAACAAGATTGGGTGAAAAAATATTTGCTGGTATTTCGGAAACTCGTTATTTCTTAGAAGCTTGGCAACCCATCTCAATGAAAGTGCTTTCCACAGTCTGTGCCTAGGGCTACTTGAAGAGGAAACAATCCATAGAGACAAAACTGAGAACTCCTTTATTTTGTCAAGTTTCAATGAGCTACTACAAACCATGTTGGATTTAGAGTTCCAAATTCATCTATCTTTATATGAGAGAACAGAGTGAAACCTAAATATAAAAACTGCTACTGTAGACGAACGCTTCAACCTAGAAGAAGAAAATTTGGTGAGCCAAGTGGGATTTGTGTACGGATCATGACCACCAAGTATCATCAAGATTGGGTGAAAAAATATTTGCTGGTATTTCGGAAACTCGTTATTTCTTAGAAGCTTGGGAACCCCTCTCAATGAAAGTGCTTTTCCACAGTCTGTGCCTAGGGCTACTTGAAGAGGAAACAAACCATAGCGACAAAACTGAGAACTCCTTTATTTTGTCAAGTTTCAAAGAGCTACTACAAACCATGTTGGATTTAGAGTTCCAAATTCATCTTTCTATATAGGAGAGAACAGAGGGAATCCTAAATATAAAAACTGCTACTGTAGACGAACGCTTCAACCTAGAAGAACAAAATTGGTGAGCCAAGTGGGATTTGTGTACTGATCATTAGCACCAAGTATCATCAAGATTGGGTGAAAAAATATTTGCTGGTATTTCGGAAACTCGTAATTTCTTAGAAGCTTGGCAACCCCTCTCAATGAAAGTGCTTTTCCACAGTCTGTGCCTAGGGCTACTTGAAGAGGAAACAAACCATAGAGACAAAACTGAGAACTCCTTTATTTTGTCATGTTTCAAAGAGCTACTACAAACCATGTTGGATTTAGAGTTCCAAATTCATCTATCTATATAGGAGAGAACAGAGGAAACCTAAATATAAAAACTGCTACTGTAGACGAACGCTTCAACCTAGAAGAACAAAATTTGGTGAGGCAAGTGGGATTTGTGTACTGATCACTACCACCAATTATCATCAAGATTGGGTGAAGAAATATTTGCTGGTATTTCGGAAACTCGTTATTTCTTAGAAGCTTGGCAACCAATCTCAATGAAAGTGCTTTCCACAGTCTGTGCCTAGGGCTACTTTAAGAGGAAACAAAAGATAGAGACAAAACTGAGAAATCCTTTATTATGCCAAGTTTCAAAGAGCTACTACAAACCATGTTGGATTTAGAGTTCCAAATTCATCTTTCTATATAGGACAGAACAGAGGGAATCCTAAATATAAAAACTGCTACTGTAGACGAACGCTTCAACCTAGAAGAACAAAATTGGTGAGCCAAGTGGGATTTGTGTACTGATCATTAGCACCAAGTATCATCAAGATTGGCTGAAAAAATATTTGCTGGTATTTCGGAAACTCGTTATTTCTTAGAAGCTTGGCAACCACTCTCAAGGAAAGTGATTTTCCACAGTCTGTGCCTAGGGCTACTTGAAGAGGAAACAAACCATAGAGACAAAACTGAGAACTCCTTTACTTTGTCAAGTTTCAAAGAGCTACTACAAACCATGTTGGATTTAGAGTTCCAAATACATCTATCTATATGGGAGAGAACAGAGGGAAACCTAAATATAAAAACTGCTACTGTAGACGAACGCTTCAACCTAGTAGAACAAAATTTGGTGAGCCAAGTGGGATTTGTGTACTGATCATTACCACCAAGTATCATCAAGATTGGGTGAAAAAATATTTGCTGGTATTTCGGAAACTCGTTATTTCTTAGAAGCTTGGCAACCCCTCTCAATGAAAGTGCTTTTCCACAGTCTGTGCCTAGGGCTACTTGAAGAGGAAACAAACCATAGAGACAAAACTGAGAACTCCTTTATTTTGTCAAGTTTCAAAGAGCTACTACAAACCATGTTGGATTTAGAGTTCCAAATTCATCTATCTATATGGGAGAGAACAGAGGGAAACCTAAATATAAAAACTGCTACTGTAGCCGAACGCTTCAACCTAGAAGAACAAAATTTGGTGAGCCAAGTGGGATTTGTGTACTGATCATGACCGCCAAGTATCATCAAGATTGGGTGAAAAAATATTTGCTGGTATTTCGGAAACTCGTTATTTTTTAAAAGCTTGGCAACCCCTCTCAATGA
>NW_027517466.1:0-43351 GCF_048772815.1 Callospermophilus lateralis | reverse complement strand
TATCATCAAGATTGGGTAAAAAATATTTGCTGGTATTTCGGAAACTCGTTATTTCTTAGAAGCTTGGCAACCCCTCTCAATGAAAGTGCTTTTCCACAGTCTGTGCCTAGGGCTACTGGAAGAGGAAACAAACCATAGAGACAAAACTGAGAACTCCTTCATTTTGTCTAGTTTCAAAGAGCTACTATAAACCATGTTGGATTTAGAGTTCCAAATTCATCTATTTATATAGGAGAGAAGAGGGAAACCTAAATATAAAAACTGCTACTGTAGACGAACGCTTCAACCTAGAAGAACAAAATCTGGTGAGCCAAGTGGGATTTGTGTCCTGATCATTACCACCAAGTATCATCAAGATTGGGTGAAAAAATATTTGCTGGTATTTCGGAAACTCGTTATTTCTTAGAAGCTTCTCAACCCATCTCAATGAAAGTACATTTCCACAGTCTGTGCCTAGGGCTACTTGAAGAGAAAACAAACCATAGAGAAAAACTGAGCACTCCTTCATTTTGTCAAGTTTCAAAGAGCTACTTCAAACCATGTTGGATTTAGAGTTCCAAAATCATCTATCTATATAGGAGAGAACAGAGGGAAACCTAAATATAAATACTGCTACTGTAGACGAACGCCTCAACCTAGAAGAACAAAATTTGGTGAGCCGGGATTTGTGTACTAATAATTACCACCAAGTATCATCAAGATTGGGTGAAAAAATATTTGCTGGTATTTCGGAAACTCGTTATTTCTTAGAAGCTTGGCAACCCATCTCATTGAAAGTGCTTTCCACAGTCTGTGCCTAGGACTACTTGAAGAGGAAACAAACCATAGAGACAAAACTGAGAACTTTTTTATTTTATCAAGTTTCAAAGAGCTACTACAAACCATGTTGGATTTAGAGTTCCAAAATCAACTATCTATATAGGAGAGAACAGAGGGAAACCTAAATATAAAAACTGCTACTGTAGACGAACGCTTCAACCTAGAAGAACAAAATTTTTTGAGCCAAGTTGGATTTGTGTACTGATCATTACCACCAAGTATCATCAAGATTGGGTAAAAAATATTTGCTGGTATTTCGGAAACTCGTTATTTCTTAGAAGCTTGGCAACCCCTCTCAATGAAAGTGCTTTTCCACAGTCTGTGCCTAGGGCTACTGGAAGAGGAAACAAACCATAGAGACAAAACTGAGAACTCTTTATTTTTTCAAGTTTCAAAGACCTACTATAAACCATGTTGGATTTAGAGTTCCAAATTCATCTATTTATATAGGAGAGAACAGAGGGAAACCTAAATATAAAAACTGCTAATGTAGACGAACGCTTCAACCTAGAAGTACAAAATTTGGTGAGCCAAGTGGGATTTGTGTTCTGATCATTACCCCAAGTATCATCAAGATTGGGTGAAAAAATATTTGCTGATATTTCGGAAAATCGTAATTTCTTAGAAGCTTGGCAACCCCTCTCAATGAAAGTGCTTTTCCACAGTCTGTGCCTAGGGCTACTTGAAGAGGAAACAAACCATATAGACAAAACTGAGAACTCCTTTATTTTTTCAAGTTTCAAGGAGATACTACAAACCATGTTGGATTTAGAGTTCCAAATTCATCTATCTATATAGGAGAGAACAGAGGGAAACCTAACTATAAAAACTGCTACTGTAGAAGAACGGATCAACCTAGAAGCACAAAATTTGGTGAGCCAAGTGGAATTTGTGTACTGATCATTACCACCAAGTATCATCAAGATTGGGTGAAAAAATATTTGCTGGTATTTCGGAAACTCGTAATTTCTTAGAAGCTTGGCAACCCCTCTCAATAAAAGTGCTTTTCCACAGTCTGCCTACGGCTACTTGAAGAGGAAACAAAGCATAGAGACAAAACTGAGAACTCCTTTATTTTATCGAGTTTCAAAGGAGGTACTACAAACCATGTTGGATTTAGAGTTCCAAATTCATCTATCTATATAGGAGAGAACAGAGGGAAACCTAAATATAAAAACTGCTACTGTAGACGAAAGCTTCAAAATAGAAGAACAAAATTTGATGAGCCAAGTGGGATTTGTGTCCTGATCATTACCACCAAGTATCATCAAGTTTGGGTGAAAAAATATTTGCTGGTATTTCGGAAACTCGTTATTTCTTTGAAGCTTCTCAACTCATCTCAATGAAAGTACATTTCCACAGTCTGTGCCTAGGGCTACTTAAAGAGGAAACAAACCATAGAGAGAAAACTGAGAACTCCTTCATTTTGTCAAGTTTCAAAGAGCTACGACAAACCATGTTGGATTTAGAGTTCCAAAATCATCTATCTATATAGGAGAGAACAGAGGGAAACCTAAATATAAAAACTGCTACTGTAGACGAACACTTCAACCTAGAAGAACAAAATTTGGTGAGCCAAGTGGGATTTGTGTACTGATCATTACCACCAAGTATCATGAAGATTGGGTGAAAAAATATTTGCTTGTATTTCGGAAACTCGTAATTTCTTAGAAGCTTGGCAACCCCTCTCAATGAAAGTGCTTTTCCACAGACTGTGCCTAGGGCTACTTGAAGAGGAAACAAACCATAGAGACAAAACTGAGAACTCCTTTATTTTGTCAAGTTTCAAAGAGCTACTACAAACCATGTTGGATTTAGAGTTCCAAATTCATGTATCTATATAGGAGAGAACAGAGGGAAACCTAAATATAAAAACTGCTACTGTAGACGAGCGCTTCAACCTAGAAGAACAAAATTTGGTGAGCCAAGTGGGATTTGTGTGCTGATCATTACCACCAAGTATCATCAAGATTGGGTAAAAAAATATTTGCTGGTATTTCGGAAAATCGGAATGTCTTAGAAGCTTGGCAACCACTCTCAATGAAAGTGCTTTTCCACAGTCTGTGCCAAAGGCTACTTGAAGAGGAAACAAACCATAGAGACAAAACTGAGAACTCCTTTATTTTTTCAAGTTTCAAGGAGCTACTACAAACCATGTTGGATTTAGAGTTCCAAATTCATCTATCTATATATGAGAGAACAGAGGGAAACCTCACTATAAAAACTGCTACTGTAGACGAATGCATCAACCTAGAAGAACAAAATTTGGTGAGCCAAGTGGGATTTGTGTACTGATCATTAGCAACAAGTATCATCAAGATTGGGCGAAAAAATATTTGCTGGTATTTAGGAAACTCGTTATTTCTTAGAAGCTTGGCAACCCATCTCAGTGAAAGTGCTTTCCACAGTCTGTGCCTAGGACTACTTGAAGAGGAAACAAACCATAGAGACAAAACTGAGAACTTTTTTATTTTACCAAGTTTCAAAGAGCTACTACAAACCATGTTGGATTTAGAGTTCCAAATTCATCTATCTATATAGGAGAAAACAGAAGGAACAAAATATAAAAACTGCTACTGTAGACGAAAGCCTCATACTAGAAGAACAAAATTTGGTGAGCCAAGTGGGATTTGTGTACTGATCATTACCACCAAGTATCATCAAGATTCTGTGAAAAAATATTTGCTGGTATTTCGGAAACTCGTTATTTCTTAGAAGCTTGGCAACCCATCTCATTAAAAGTGCTTTCCACAGTCTGTGCCTAGGACTACTTGAAGAGGAAACAAACCATAGAGACAAAACTGAGAACTTTTTATTTTATCAAGTTTCAAAGAGCTACTACAAACCATGTTGGATTTAGAGTTCCAAAATCAACTATCTATATAGGAGAGAACAGAGGGAAACCTAAATATAAAAACTGCTACTGTAGACGAACGCTTCAACCTAGAAGAACCAAATTTTTTGAGCCAAGTTGGATTTGTGTACTGATCATTACCACCAAGTATCATCAAGATTGGGTAAAAAATATTTGCTGGTATTTCGGAAACTCGTTATTTCTTAGAAGCTTGGCAACCCCTCTCAATGAAAGTGCTTTTCCACAGTCTGTGCCTAGGGCTACTGGAAGAGGAAACAAACCATAGAGACAAAACTGAGAACTCCTTCATTTTGTCTAGTTTCAAAGAGCTACTATAAACCATGTTGGATTTAGAGTTCCAAATTCATCTATTTATATAGGAGAGAAGAGGGAAACCTAAATATAAAAACTGCTACTGTAGACGAACGCTTCAACCTAGAAGAACAAAATCTGGTGAGCCAAGTGGGATTTGTGTCCTGATCATTACCACCAAGTATCATCAAGATTGGGTGAAAAAATATTTGCTGGTATTTCGGAAACTCGTTATTTCTTAGAAGCTTCTCAACCCATCTCAATGAAAGTACATTTCCACAGTCTGTGCCTAGGGCTACTTGAAGAGAAAACAAACCATAGAGAAAAAACTGAGCACTCCTTCATTTTGTCAAGTTTCAAAGAGCTACTTCAAACCATGTTGGATTTAGAGTTCCAAAATCATCTATCTATATAGGAGAGAACAGAGGGAAACCTAAATATAAATACTGCTACTGTAGACGAACAACTCAACCTAGAAGAACAAAATTTGGTGAGCCAAGTGGGATTTGTGTACTAATCATTACCACCAAGTATCATCAAGATTGGGTGAAAAAATATTTGCTGGTATTTCGGAAACTCGTTATTTCTTAGAAGCTTGGCAACCCATCTCATTGAAAGTGCTTTCCACAGTCTGTGCTAGGACTACTTGAAGAGGAAACAAACCATAGAGACAAAACTGAGAACTTTTTTATTTTATCAAGTTTCAAAGAGCTACTACAAACCATGTTGGATTTAGAGTTCCAAAATCAACTATCTATATAGGAGAGAACAGAGGGAAACCTAAATATAAAAACTGCTACTGTAGACGAACGCTTCAACCTAGAAGAACCAAATTTTTTGAGCCAAGTTGGATTTGTGTACTGATCATTACCACCAAGTATCATCAAGATTGGGTAAAAAATATTTGCTGGTATTTCGGAAACTCGTTATTTCTTAGAAGCTTGGCAACCCCTCTCAATGAAAGTGCTTTTCCACAGTCTGTGCCTAGGGCTACTGGAAGAGGAAACAAACCATAGAGACAAAACTGAGAACTCCTTCATTTTGTCAAGTTTCAAAGAGCTACTATAAACCATGTTGGATTTAGAGTTCCAATTCATCTATTTATATAGGAGAGAAGAGGGAAACCTAAATATAAAAAACTGCTACTGTAGACGAACGCTTCAACATAGAAGAACAAAATCTGGTGAGCCAAGTGTGTTTTGTGTCCTGATCATTACCACCAAGTATCATCAAGATTGGGTGAAAAAATATTTGCTGGTATTTCGGAAACTCGTTATTTCTTAGAAGCTTCTCAACCCATCTCAATGAAAGTACATTTCCACAGTCTGTGCCTAGGGCTACTTGAAGAGAAAACAAACCATAGAGAAAAAACTGAGCACTCCTTCATTTTGTCAAGTTTCAAAGAGCTACTTCAAACCATGTTGGATTTAGAGTTCCAAATTCATCTATCTATATATGAGAGAACAGAGGGAAACCTAACTATAAAAACTGCTAATGTAGACAAACGCTTCAACCTAGAAAAACAAAATTTGGTGAGCCAAGTGGGATTTGTGTACTGATCATTACCACCAAGTATCATCAAGATTGGGTGAAAAAATATTTGCTGATATTTCGGAAAATCGGAATTTCGTAGAAGCTTGGCAACCCCTCTCAATGAAAGTGCTTTTCCACAGTCTGTGCCTAGGGCTACTTGAAGAGGAAACAAATCATAGAGACAAAACTGAGAAACCTTTATTTTTTCAAGTTTCAAGGAGCTACTACAAACCATGTTGGATTTAGAGTTCCAAATTCATCTATCTATATATGAGAGAACAGAGGGAAACCTAACTATAAAAACTGCTAATGTAGACAAACGCTTCAACCTAGAAAAACAAAATTTGGTGAGCCAAGTGGGATTTGTGTACTGATCATTACCACCAAGTATCATCAAGATTGGGTGAAAAAATATTTGCTGGTATTTCGGAAACTCGTAATTTCTTAGAAGCTTGGCAACCCCTTTCAATGAAAGTGCTTTTCCACAGTCTGTGCCTACGGCTACTTGAAGAGGAAACAAAGCATAGAGACAAAACTGAGAACTCCTTTATTTTATCGAGTTTCAAAGAGCTACTACAAACCATGTTGGATTTGGAGTTCCAAATTCATCTATCTATATAGGAGAGAACAGAGGGAAACCTAAATATAAAAACTGCTACTGTAGACGAAAGCTTCAAACTAGAAGAACAAAATTTGGTGAGCCAAGTGGGATTTGTGTCCTGATCATTACCACCAAGTATCATCAAGTTTGGGTGAAAAAATATTTGCTGGTATTTCGGAAACTCGTTATTTCTTAGAAGCTTCTCAACCCATCTCAATGAAAGTACATTTCCACAGTCTGTGCCTAGGGCTACTTGAAGAGGAAACAAACCATAGAGACAAAACTCACAACTCCTTTATTTTGTCAAGTTTCAAAGAGCTACTACAATCCATGTTGGATTTAGAGTTCCAAATTCATCTATCTATATAGGAGAGAACAGAGGGAAACCTAAATATAAAAACTTCTACTGTAGACGAACGCTTCAACCTAGAAGAACAAAATTTGGTGAGCCAAGTGGGATTTGTGTACTGATCATTAGCAACAAGTATCATCAAGATTGGGTAAAAAATATTTGCTGGTATTTCGGAAACTCGTTATTTCTTAGAAGATTGGCAACCCCTCTCAATGAAAGTGCTTTTCCACAGTCTGTGCCTAGGGCTACTGGAAGAGGAAACAAACCATAGAGACAAAACTGAGAAGTCCTTTATTTTGTCAAGTTTCAAAGAGCTACTATAAACCATGTTGGAATTAGAGTTCCAAATTCATCTATTTATATAGGAATGAACAGAGGGAAACCTATATATAAAAACTGCTACAGTAGACGTACGCTTCAACCTAGAAGTACAAAATATGGTGAGCCAAGTGGGATTTGTGTACTGATCATTACCACCAAGTATCATCAAGATTGGGTGAAAAAATATTTGCTGGTATTTCGGAAACTCGTAATTTCTTAGAAGCTTGGCAACGCCTCTCAATGAAAGTGCTTTTCCACAGTCTGTGCCTAAGGCTACTCGAAGAGGAAACAAACCATAGAGACAAAACTGAGAACTCCTTTATTTTTTCAAGTTTCAAGGAGCTACTACAAACCATGTTGGATTTTGAGTTCCAAATTCATCTATCTATATATGAGAGAACAGAGGGAAACCTAACTATAAAAACTGCTACTGTAGACGAACGCATCAACCTAGAAGAACAAAATTTGGTGAGCCAAGTGGGATTTGTGTACTGATCATTACCAACAAGTATCATCAAGATTGGGTGAAAAAATATTTGCTGGTATTTCGGAAACTCGTTATTTCTTAGAAGCTTGGCAACCCATCTCAATGAAAGTGTTTTCCACAGTCTGTTCCTAGGACTACTTGAAGAGGAAACAAACCATAGAGACAAAACTGAGAACTTTTTTATTTTCTCAAGTTTCAAAGAGCTACTACAAACCTTGTTGGATTTAGAGTTCCAAATTCATCTATCTATATAGGAGAGAACAGAGGGAAACTAAATATAAAAACTGCTACTGTAGACGAAAGCCTCAAACTAGAAGAACAAAATTTGGTGAGCCAAGTGGGATTTGTGTACTGATCATTACCACCAATATCATCAAGTTTGGGTGAAAAAATATTTGCTGGTATTTCAGAAACTCGTTATTTCTTAGAAGCTTCTCAACCCATCTCAATGAAAGTACATTTCCACAGTCTGTGCCTAGGGCTACTTGAAGAGGAAACAAACCATAGAGACAAAACTGAGAACTCCTTCATTTTGTCAAGTTTCAAAGAGCTACTACAAACCATGATGGATTTAGAGTTCCAAAATCATCTATCTATATAGGAGAGAACAGAGGGAAACCTAAATATAAAAACTGCTACTGTAGACGAACGCTTCAACCTAGAAGAACAAAATTTGGTGAGCCAAGTGGGATTTGTGTACTGATCATTACCACCAAGTATCATCAAGATTGGGTGAAAAAATATTTGCTGGTATTTCGGAAACTCGTAATTTCTTAGAAGATTGGCAACCCCTCTCAATGAAAGTGCTTTTCCACAGTCAGTGCCTAGGGCTACTGGAAGAGGAAACAAACCATAGAGACAAAACTGAGAACTCCTTTATTTTTTCAAGTTTCAAAGAGCTACTATAAACCATGTTGGATTTAGAGTTCCAAATTCATCTATTTATATAGGAGAGAACAGAGGGAAACCTAAATATAAAAACTGCTACTGTAGACGAACGCTTCAACCTAGAAGTACAAAATTTGGTGAGCCAAGTGGGATTTGTGTTCTGATCATTACCACCAAGTATCATCAAGATTGGGTGAAAAAATATTTGCTGGTATTTCGGAAAATCGTAATTTCTTAGAAGCTTCTCAACCCCTCTCAATGAAAGTGCTTTTCCACAGTCTGTGCCTAGGGCTACTTGAAGAGGAAACAAACCATAGAGAGAAAACTGAGAACTCCTTTATTTTTTCAATTTCAAGGAGCTACTACAAACCATGTTGGATTTAGAGTTCCAAATTCATCTATCTATATATGAGAGAACAGAGGGAAACCTAACTATAAAAACTGCTACTGTAGACGAACGGATCAACCTAGAAGCACAAAATTTGGTGAGGGAGTGGGATTTGTGTACTGATCTTTACCACCAAGTATCATCAAGATTGGGTGAAAAAATATTTGCTGGTATTTCGGAAACTCGTTATTACTTAGAAGCTTCTCAACCCATCTCAATGAAAGTATATTTAAACAGTCTGTGCCTGGGGCTACTTGAAGAGGAAACAAACCATAGAGACAAAACTGAGAACTCCTTTATTTTGTCAAGTTTCAAAGAGCTACGACAAACCATGTTGGATATAGAGTTCCAAATTCATCTATCTATATAGGAGGGAACAGAGGGAAACCTATATATAAAAACTGCTACTGTAGACAAACGCTTCTACCTAGAAGAACAAAATTTGGTGAGCCAAGTGGGACTTGTGTACTGATCATTAGCAACAAGTATCATCAAGATTGGGTGAAAAAATATTTGCTGGTATTTCGGAAACTCGTTATTTCTTAGAAGCTTGGCAACCCCTCTCAATGAAAGTGCTTTTCCACAGTGTGTGCCTAGGGCTAATTGAAGAGGAAACAATCCATAGAGACAAAACTGAGAAATCCTTTATTTTGTCAAGTTTCAAAGAGCTACTACAAACCATGTTGGATTTAGAGTTCCAAATTCATCTATCTATATATGAGAGAACAGAGTGAAACCTAATATAAAAACTGCTACTGTAGATGAACGCTTCAACCTAGAAGAACAAAATTTGGTGAGACAAGTGGGATCTGTGTACTGATCATTACCACCAAGTATCATCAAGATTGGGATAAAAAATATTTGCTGGTATTTCGGAAACTCGTTATTTCTTAGAGGCTTCGCAACCCCTCTCAATGAAAGTGCTTTTCCACAGTCTGTGCCTAGGGCGACTTGAAGAGGAAACAAACCATAGAGACAAAACTCAGAACTCCTTTATTTTGTCAAGTTTCAAAGAGCTACTACAAACCATGTTGGATTTAGAGTTCCAAATTCATCTATCTATATATGAGAGAACAGAGTGAAACCTAAATATAAAAACTGCTACTGTAGACGAACGCTTCAACCTAGAAGAACAAATTTGGTTAGCCAAGTGGGATCTGTGTACTGATCATGACCACCAATTATCATCAAGATTGGGTGAAAAAAATTTTCTGGTATTTCGGAAACTCGTTATTTCTTAGAAGCTTGGCAACCACTCTCAATGAAAGTGCTTTTCCACAGTCTGTGCCTAGGGCTACTTGAAGAGGAAACAAACCATAGAGACAAAACTCAGAAATCCTTTATTTTGTCACGTTTCAAAGAGCTACTACAATCCATGTTGGATTTAGAGTTCCAAATTCATATATCTATATAGGAGAGAACAGAGTGAAACCTAAATATAAAAACTGCTACTGTAGACGAGCGCTTCAACCTAGAAGAACAAAATTTGGTGAGCCAAGTGGGATTTGTGTACTGATCATTAGCAACAATTATCATCAAGATTGGGTGAAAAAATATTTGCTGGTATTTTGGAAACTCGTAATTTCTTAGAAGCTTGGCAACCCCTCTCAATGAAAGTGCTTTTCACAGTCTGAGCCTACGGCTACTTGAAGAGAAAACAAACCATAGAGACAAACTGAGAACTCCTTTATTTTGTCAATTTCAAAGAGCTACTACAAATCATGTTGGATTTACAGTTCCAAATTCATCTATCTATATATGAGAGAACAGAGTGAAACCTAAATATAAAAACTGCTACTGTAGACGAACGCTTCAACCTAGAAGAACAAAATTTGGTGAGCCAAGCGGGTACTGTGTACTGATCATTACCACCAAGTATCATCAAGATTGGGTGAAAAAATATTTGCTGATATTTCGGAAACTCGTTATTTCTTTGAAGCTTGGCAACCCCTCTCAATGAAAGTGCTTTTCCACAGTCTGGGCCTAGGGCTACTTGAAGAGGAAACAAACCACCGAGACAAAATTCAGAACTCCTTTATTTTGTCAAGTTTCAAAGAGCTACTACAATCCATGTTGGATTTAGAGTTCCAAATTCATCTATCTATATAGGAGAGAACAGAGAGTAACCTAAATATAAAAACTGCTACTGTAGACGAACGCTTCAACCAAGAAGAACAAAATTTGGTGAGCCCAGTGGGATTTGTGTACTGATCATTACCACCAAGTATCATCAAGATTGGGTGAAAAAATATTTGCTCGTACTTCGGAAACTCGTTATTTCTTAGAAGCTTGGCAACCCCTCTCAATGAAAGTGCTTTTCCACAGTCTGCGCCTAGGGCTACTTGAAGAGGAAACAAACCATAGAGACAAAACTCAGAACTCCTTTATTTTGTCAAGTTTCAAAGAGCTACTACAAACCATGTTGCATTTAGAGTTCCAAAGTCATCTATCTATATATGACAGAACAGAGTGAAACCTAAATATAAAAACGGCTACTGTAGACAAACGCTTCAACCTAGAAGAACATAATTTGGTGAGCCATGCGGGTACTGTGTACTGATCATTACCACCAAGTATCATCAAGATTGGGTGAAAAAATATTTGCTGATATTTCGGAAAATCGTTATTTCTTTGAAGCTTGGCAACCCCTCTCAATGAAAGTGGTTTTCCACAGTCTGTGCCTAGGGCTACTTGAAGAGGAAACAAACCATAGAGACAAAACTCAGAACTCTTTATTTTGTCGAGTTTCAAAGAGCTACTACAAACCATGTTGGATTTAGAGTTCCAAATTCATCTATCTATATATGAGAGAACAGAGTGAAACCTAAATATAAAAACTGCTACTGTAGACGAACACTTCAACCTAGAAGAACAAAATTTGGTGAGCCAAGTGGGATCTGTGTACTGATCATTACCACCAAGTATCATCAAGTTTGGGATAAAAAATATTTGCTGGTATTTCAGAAACTCGTTATTTCTTAGAAGCTTGGCAACCCCTCTCAATGAAAGTGGTTTTCCACAGTCTGTGCCTAGGGCTACTTGAAGAGGAAACAAACCATAGAGACAAAACTGAGAACTCCTTTATTTTGTCAAGTTTCAAAGAGCTACTACAATCCATGTTGGATTTAGAGTTCCAAATTCATCTATCTATATAGGAGAGAACAGAGAGAAACCTAAATATAAAAACGGCTACTGTAGACGAACGCTTCAACCTAGAAGAACAAAATTTGGTGAGCCAAGTGGGATTTGTGTACTGATCATTAGCAACCAGTATCATCAAGATTGGGTGAAAAAATATTTGCTGGTATTTCGGAAACTCGTTATTTCTTAGAAGCTTGGCAACCCCTCTCAATGAAAGTGGTTTTCCACAGTCTGTGCCTAGGGCTACTTGAAGAGGAAACAAACCCTAGAGACAAAACTGAGAACTCCTTTATTTTGTCAAGTTTCAAAGAGCTACTACAAACCATGTTGGATTTAGAGTTACAAATTCATATATCTATATAGGAGAGAACAGAGGGAACCCTAAATATAAAAACTTCTACTGTAGGCGAACGCTTCAACCTAGAAGAACACAATTTGGTGAGCCAAGTGGGATTTGTGTACTGATCATTAGCAACCAGTATCATCAAGATTGGGTGGAAAAATATTTGCTCGTACTTCGGAAACTCGTTATTTCTTAGAAGCTTTTAAACCCCTCTCAATGAAAGTGCTTTTCCACAGTCTGTGCCTAGGGCTACTTGAAGAGGAAACAAACCATAGAGACAAAACTCAGAACTCTTTATTTTGTCGAGTTTCAAAGAGCTACTAAAAACCATGTTGGATTTAGAGTTCCAAATTCATCTATCTATATATGAGAGAACAGAGTGAAACCTAAATATAAAAACTGCTACTGTAGACGAACGCTTCAATCTAGAAGAACAAAATTTGGTGAGCCAAGTGGGATCTGTGTGCTGATCATTAGCAACCAGTATCATCAAGATTGGGTGAAAAAATATTTGCTGTTACTTCGGAAACTCGTTATTTCTTAGAAGTATGGCAACCCCTCTCAATGAAAGTGCTTTTCCAGAGTCTGCACCTAGGGCTACTTGAAGAGGAAACAAACCATAGAGACAAAACTCAGAACTCCTTTATTTTGTCAAGTTTCAAAGAGCTACTACAAACCATGTTGGATTTAGAGTTCCAAATTCATCTATCTATATATGAGAGAACAGAGTGAAACCTAAATATAAAAACGGCTACTGTAGACGAACGCTTCAACCTAGACGAACAAAATTTGGTGAGCCAAGTGGGATTTGTGTACTGATCATTAGCAACCAGTATCATCAAGATTGGGTGAAAAAATATTTGCTGATATTTCGGAAACTCGTTATTTCTTAGAAGCTTGGCAACCCCCTCAATGAAAGTGGTTTTCCACAGTCTGTGCCTAGGGCTAATTGAAGAGGAAAGAAACCATAGAGACAAAACTCAGAACTCTTTATTTTGTCAAGTTTCAAAGAGCTACTACAAACCATGTTGGATTTAGAGTTCCATTTCATCTATCTATATATGAGAGAACAGATTGAAACCTAAATATAAAAACTGCTACTGTAGACGAACGCATCAACCTAGAAAAACAAAATTTGGTGAGCCAAGTGGGATTTGTGTACTGATCATTACCACCAAGTATCATCAAGATTGGGTGAAAAAATATTTGCTGGTATTTCGGAAACTTGTATTTTCTTAGAAGCTTGGCAAACTCTCTCAATGAAAGTGCTTTTCCACAGTCTGTGCCCAGGGCTACTTGAAGAGGAAACAAACCATAGAGACAAAACTGAGAACTCCTTTATTTTGTCAAGTTTCAAAGAGCTACTACAAACCATGTTGGATTTAGAGTTACAAATTCATATATCTATATAGGAGAGAACAGAGGGAAACCTAAATATAAAAATTTCTACTGTAGGCGAACGCTTCAACCTAGAAGAACACAATTTGGTGAGCCAGGTGCGATTTGTGTACTGATCATTAGCAACCAGTATCATCAAGATTGGGTGGAAAAATATTTGCTCGTACTTCGGAAACTCGTTATTTCTTAGAAGCTTGGCAACCCCTCTCAATGAAAGTGCTTTTCCACAGTCTGTGCCTAGGGCTACTTGAAGAGGAAACAAACCATAGAGACAAAAATCAGAACTCTTTATTTTGTCGAGTTTCAAAGAGCTACTACAAACCATGTTGGATTTAGAGTTCCAAATTCATCTATCTATATATGAGAGAACAGAGTGAAACCTAAATATAAAAACTGCTACTGTAGACGAACACTTCAACCTAGAAGAACAAAATTTGGTGAGCCAAGTGGATCTGTGTACTGATCATTACCACCAAGTATCATCAAGTTTGGGATAAAAATATTTGCTGGTATTTCAGAAACTCGTTATTTCTTAGAAGCTTGGCAACCCCTCTCAATGAAAGTGGTTTTCCACAGTCTGTGCCTAGGGCTACTTGAAGAGGAAACAAACCATAGAGACAAAACTGAGAACTCCTTTATTTTGTCAAGTTCAAAGAGCTACTACAATCCATGTTGGATTTAGAGTTCCAAATTCATCTATCTATATAGGAGAGAACAGAGAGAAACCTAAATATAAAAACGGCTACTGTAGACGAACGCTTCAACCTAGAAGAACAAAATTTGGTGAGCCAAGTGGGATTTGTGTACTGATCATTAGCAACCAGTATCATCAAGATTGGGTGAAAAAATATTTGCTGGTATTTCGGAAACTCGTTATTTCTTAGAAGCTTGGCAACCCCTCTCAATGAAAGTGGTTTTCCACAGTCTGTGCCTAGGGCTACTTGAAGAGGAAACAAACCATAGAGACAAAACTGAGAACTCCTTTATTTTGTCAAGTTTCAAAGAGCTACTACAAACCATGTTGAATTTAGAGTTACAAATTCATATATCTATATAGGAGAGAACAGAGGGAACCCTAAATATAAAAACTTCTACTGTAGGCGAACGCTTCAACCTAGAAGAACACAATTTGGTGAGCCAAGTGGGATTTGTGTACTGATCATTAGCAACCAGTATCATCAAGATTGGGTGGAAAAATATTTGCTCGTACTTCGGAAACTCGTTATTTCTTAGAAGCTTTTAAACCCCTCTCAATGAAAGTGCTTTTCCACAGTCTGTGCCTAGGGCTACTTGAAGAGGAAACAAACCATAGAGACAAAACTCAGAACTCTTTATTTTGTCGAGTTTCAAAGAGCTACTAAAAACCATGTTGGATTTAGAGTTCCAAATTCATCTATCTATATATGAGAGAACAGAGTGAAACCTAAATATAAAAACTGCTACTGTAGACGAACGCTTCAATCTAGAAGAACAAAATTTGGTGAGCCAAGTGGGATCTGTGTGCTGATCATTAGCAACCAGTATCATCAAGATTGGGTGAAAAAATATTTGCTGTTACTTCGGAAACTCGTTATTTCTTAGAAGCTTGGCAACCCCTCTCAATGAAAGTGCTTTTCCAGAGTCTGCACCTAGGGCTACTTGAAGAGGAAACAAACCATAGAGACAAAACTCAGAACTCCTTTATTTTGTCAAGTTTCAAAGAGCTACTACAAACCATGTTGGATTTAGAGTTCCAAATTCATCTATCTATATATGAGAGAACAGAGTGAAACCTAAATATAAAAACGGCTACTGTAGACGAACGCTTCAACCTAGACGAACAAAATTTGGTGAGCCAAGTGGGATTTGTGTACTGATCATTAGCAACCAGTATCATCAAGATTGGGTGAAAAAATATTTGCTGATATTTCGGAAACTCGTTATTTCTTAGAAGCTTGGCAACCCCCTCAATGAAAGTGGTTTTCCACAGTCTGTGCCTAGGGCTAATTGAAGAGGAAAGAAACCATAGAGACAAAACTCAGAACTCTTTATTTTGTCAAGTTTCAAAGAGCTACTACAAACCATGTTGGATTTAGAGTTCCAATTTCATCTATCTATATATGAGAGAACAGATTGAAACCTAAATATAAAAACTGCTACTGTAGACGAACGCATCAACCTAGAAAAACAAAATTTGGTGAGCCAAGTGGGATTTGTGTACTGATCATTACCACCAAGTATCATCAAGATTGGGTGAAAAAATATTTGCTGGTATTTCGGAAACTTGTATTTTCTTAGAAGCTTGGCAAACTCTCTCAATGAAAGTGCTTTTCCACAGTCTGTGCCCAGGGCTACTTGAAGAGGAAACAAACCATAGAGACAAAACTGAGAACTCCTTTATTTTGTCAAGTTTCAAAGAGCTACTACAAACCATGTTGGATTTAGAGTTACAAATTCATATATCTATATAGGAGAGAACAGAGAGAAACCTAAATATAAAAACTGCTACTGTAGTCTAACGCTACAACCTAGAGGAACAAAATTTGGTGAGCCAAGTGGGATTTGTGTACTGATCATTACCACCAAGTATCATCAAGATTTGGTGAAAAAATATTTGCTGGTACTTCGGAAACTCGTTATTTCTTAGAAGCTTGGCAACCCCTCTCAATGAAAGTGCTTTTCCAGAGTCTGCGCCTAGGGCTACTTGAAGAGGAAACAAACCATAGAGACAAAACTCAGAACTCCTTTATTTTGTCAAGTTTCAAAGAGCTACTACAAACCATGTTGGATTTAGAGTTCCAAATTCATATATCTATATATGAGAGAACAGAGTGAAACCTAAATATAAAAACTGCTACTGTAGACGAACGCTTCAACCTAGAAGAACAAAATTTGGTGAGCCAAGTGGGATCTGTGTACTGATCATTAGCAACCAGTATCATCAAGATTGGGTGAAAAAATATTTGCTGGTACTTCGGAAACTCGTTATTTCTTAGAAGCTTGGCAACCCCTCTCAATGAAAGTGCTTTTCCAGAGTCTGCACTTGGGCTACTTGAAGAGGAAACAAACCATAGAGACAAAACTGAGAACTCCTTTATTTTGTCAAGTTTCAAAGAGCTACTACAAACCATGTTGGATTTAGAGTTCCAAATTCATCTATCTATATATGAGAGAACAGAGTGAAACCTAAATATAAAAACGGCTAGTGTAGACGAACGCTTCAACCTAGAAGAACAAAATTTGGTGAGCCAAGTGGGATTTGTGTACTGATCATTAGCAACCAGTATCATCAAGATTGGGTGAAAAAATATTTGCTGATATTTCGGAAACTCGTTATTTCTTAGAAACTTGGCAACCCCCTCAATGAAAGTGGTTTTCCACAGTCTGTGCCTAGGGCTAATTGAAGAGGAAAGAAACCATAGAGACAAAACTCAGAACTCTTTATTTTGTCAAGTTTCAAAGAGCTACTACAAACCATGTTGGATTTAGAGTTCCAAATTCATCTATCTATATATGAGAGAACAGAGTGAAACCTAAATATAAAAACTGATACTGTAGACGAACGCTTCAACCTAGAAGAACAAAATTTGGTGAACCAAGTGGGATCTGTGTACTGATCATTAGCACCAAGTATCATCAAGTTTGGGTGAAAAAATATTTGCTGGTATTTCGGAAACTCGTTATTTCTTAGAAGCTTGGCAACCCCTCTCAATGAAAGTGGTTTTCCACAGTCTGTGCCTAGGGCTACTTGAAGAGGAAACAAACCATAGAGACAAAACTGAGAACTCCTTTATTTTGTCAAGTTTCAAAGAGCTACTACAATCCATGTTGGATTAAAGTTCCAAATTCATCTATCTATATAGGAGAGAACAGAGAGAAACCTAAATATAAAAACTGCTACTGTAGTCGAACGCTTCAACCTAGAGGAACAAAATTTGGTGAGCCAAGTGGGATTTGTGTACTGATCATTACCACCAAGTATCATCAAGATTGGGTGAAAAAATATTTGCTGGTACTTCGGAAACTCGTTATTTCTTAGAAGCTTGGCAACCCCTCTCAATGAAAGTGCTTTTCGAGAGTCTGCGCCTAGGGCTACTTGAAGAGGAAACAAACCATAGAGACAAAACTCAGAACTCCTTTATTTTGTCAAGTTTCAAAGAGCTACTACAATCCATGTTGGATTTAGAGTTCCAAATTCATCTATCTATATATGAGAGAACAGAGAGAAACCTAAATATAAAAACTGCTACTGTAGACGAATGCTTCAACCTAGAAGAACAAAATTCGGTGAGCCAAGAGGGATCTGTGTACTGATCTTTACCACCAAGTATCATCAAGATTGGGTGAAAAAATATTTGCTGGTATTTCGGAAACTCGTTATTTCTTAGAAGCTTGGCAACCCCTCTCAATGAATGTGCTTTTCCACAGTCTGTGCCTAGGGCTACTTGAAGAGGAAACAAACCATAGAGACAAAACTGAGAACTCCTATATTTTGTCAAGTTTCAAAGAGCTACTACAATCCATGTTGGATTTAGAGTTCCAAATTCATCTATCTCTACATGAGAGAACAGAGTGAAACCTAAATATAAAAACTGATATTGTAGACGAACGCTTCAACCTAGAAGAACAAAATTTGGTGAGCCAAGTGGGATCTGTGTACTGATCATTAACACCCAGTATCATCAAGATTGCGTGAAAAAATATTTGCTGGTATTTCGGAAACTTGTAATTTCTTAGAAGCTTGGCAAACTCTCTCAATGAAAGTGCTTTTCCACAGTCTGTGCCTAGGGCTACTTGAAGAGGAAACAAACCATAGAGACAAAACTGAGAACTCCTATATTTTGTCAAGTTTCAAAGAGCTACTACAATCCATGTTGGATTTAGAGTTCCAAATTCATCTATCTATATAGGAGAGAACAGAGGGAAACCTAAATATAAATTTTTCTACTGTAGGCGAACGCTTCAACCTAGAAGAACACTATTTGGTGAGCCAAGTGGGGTTTGTGTACTGATCATTAGCAACCAGTATCATCAAGATTGGGTGAAAAAATATTTGCTGGTACTTCGGAAACTCGTTATTTCTTAGAAGCTTGGCAACCCCTCTCAATGAAAGTGCTTTTCCACAGTCTGCGCCTAGGGCTACTCGAAGAGGAAACAAAACATAGAGACAAAACTCAGAACTCCTTTATTTTGTCAAGTTACAAAGAGCTACTACAAACCATGTTGGATTTAGAGTTCCAAATTCATCTATCTATATATGAGAGAACAGAGTGAAACCTAAATATAAAAACGGCTACTGTAGACACACGCTTCAAACTAGAAGAACATAATTTGGTGAGCCAAGCGGGTACTGTGTACTGATCATTACCACCAAGTATCATCAAGATTGGGTGAAAAAATATTTGCTGATATTTCGGAAACTCGATATTTCTTAGAAGCTTGGCAACCCCTCTCAATGAAAGTGGTTTTCCACAGTCTGTGCCTAGGGCTACTTGAAGAGGAAACAAACCATAGAGACAAAACTGAGAACTACTTTATTTTGCCAAGTTTCAAACAGCTACTACAAAACATGTTGGATTTAGAGTTCCAAATTCATCTATGTATATATGAGAGAACAGAGTGAAACATAAATATAAAAACGACTACTGTAGACGAACGCTTCAACCTAGAAGAACAAAATTTGGTGAGCCAAGTGGGATTTGTGTACTGATCATTAGCAACAAGTATCATCAAGATTGGGTGAAAAAATATTTGCTGGTATTATGGAAACTCGTTATTTCTTAGAAGCTTGGCAACCCCTATCAATGAAATTGCTTTTCCACAGTCTGTGCCTAGGGCTATTTGTAGAGGAAACAAACCATAGAGACAAAACTGAGAACTCCTTTATTTTGTCAAGTTTCAAAGAGCTACTACAAACCATGTTGGATTTAGAGTTCCAAATTCATCTACCTATATATGAGAGAACAGAGTGAAACCTAAATATAAAAACGGCTACTGTAGACGAACGCTTCAACCTAGAAGAACAAAATTTGGTGAGCCAAGTGGGATTAGTGTACTGATCATTAGCAACCAGTATCATCAAGATTGGGTGAAAAAATATTTGCTGATATTTCGTAAACTCGTTATTTCTTAGAAGCTTGGCAACCCCTCAATGAAAGAGGTTTTCCACAGTCTGTGCCTAGGGCTAATTGAAGAGGAAAGAAACCATAGAGACAAAACTCAGAACTCTTTATTTTGTCAAGTTTCAAAGAGCTACTACGTACCATGTTGGATTTAGAGTTCCAAATTCATCTATCTATATATGAGAGAACAGAGTGAAACCTAAATATAAAAACTGATACTGTAGACGAACGCTTCAACCTAGAAGAACAAAATTTGGTGAGCCAAGTGGGATCTGTGTAATGATCATTACCACCAAGTATCATCAAGTTTGGGTGAAAAAATATTTGCTGGTATTTCGGAAACTAGTTATTTCTTAGAAGCTTGGCAACCCCTCTCAATGAAAGTGGTTTTCCACAGTCTGTGCCTAGGGCTACTTGAAGAGGAAACAAACCATAGAGACAAAACTGAGAACTCCTTTATTTTGTCAAGTTTCAAAGAGCTACTACAATCCATGTTGGATTTAAAGTTCCAAATTCATCTATCTATATAGAAGAGAACAGAGAGAAACCTAAATATAAAAACTGCTACTGTAGACGAACGCTTCAACCTAGACGAACAAAATTTGGTGAGCCAAGTGGGATTTGTGTACTGATCATTACCACCAAGTATCATCAAGATTGGGTGAAAAAATATTTGCTGGTATTATGGAAACTCGTTATTTCTTAGAAGCTTGGCAACCCATCTCAATAAAAGTGCTTCCACAGTCTGTGCCTAGGGCTACTTGAAGAGGAAACAAACCATAGAGACAAAACTGAGAACTCCTTTATTTTGTCAAGTTTCAAAGAGCTACTACAATCCATGTTGGATTTAGAGTTCCAAATTCATCTATCTATATAGGAGAGAACAGAGAGAAACCTAAATATAAAAACGGCTACTGTAGTCGAACGCTTCAACCTAGAGGAACAAAATTTGGTGAGCCAAGTGGGATTTGTGTACTGATCATTACCACCAAGTATCATCAAGATTGGGTGAAAAAATATTTGCTGGTACTTCGGAAACTCGTTATTTCTTAGAAGCTTGGCAACCCCTCTCAATGAAAGTGCTTTTCCAGAGTCTGCGCCTAGGGCTACTTGAAGAGGAAACAAACAATAGAGACAAAACTCAGAACTCCTTTATTTTGTCAAGTTTCAAAGAGCTACTACAATCCATGTTGGATTTAGAGTTCCAAATTCATCTATCTATATAGGAGAGAACAGAGAGAATCCTAAATATAAAAACTGCTACTGTAGACGAATGCTTCAACCTAGAAGAACAAAATTTGGTGAGCCAAGAGGGATCAGTGTACTGATCATTACCACCAAGTATCATCAAGATTGGGTGAAAAAATATTTGCTGGTTTTTCGGAAACTCGTTATTTCTTAGAAGCTTGGCAACCCCTCTCAATGAAAGTGCTTTTCCACAGTCTGTTCCTAGGGCTACTTGAAGAGGAAACAAACCATAGAGACAAAACTGAGAACTCCTATATTTTGTCAAGTTTCAAAGAGCTACTACAATCCATGTTGGATTTAGAGTTCCAAATTCATCTATCTATATAGGAGATAACAGAGAGAAACCTAAATATAAAAACTGCTACTGTAGACGAACGCTTCAACCTAGAAGAACAAAATTTGGTGAGCCAAGTGGGATTTGTGTACTGATCATTACCACCAAGTGTCATCAAGATTGGGTGAAAAAATATTTGCTGGTATTTCGGAAACTTGTAATTTCTTAGAAGATTGGCAAACTCTCTCAATGAAAGTGCTTTCCACAGTCTGTGCCTAGGCCTCTTGAAGAGGAAACAAACCATAGAGACAAAACTCAGAACTCCTTTATTTTGTCAAGTTTCAAAGAGCTACTACAAACCATGTTGGATTTAGAGTTCCAAATTCATCTATCTCTACATGAGAGAACAGAGTGAAACCTAAATATAAAAACTGATACTGTAGACGAACGCTTCAACCTAGAAGAACAAAATTTGGTGAGCCAAGTGGGATCTGTGTACTGATCATTAACACCCAGTATCATCAAGATTGGGGGAAAAAATATTTGCTGGTATTTCGGAAACTTGTAATTTCTTAGAAGCTTGGCAAACTCTCTCAATGAAAGTGCTTTTCCACAGTCTTTGCCTAGGGCTACTTGAAGAGGAAACAAACCATAGAGACAAAACTGAGAGCTCCTTTATTTTGTCAAGTTTCAAAGAGCTACTACAAACCATGTTGGATTTAGAGTTCCAAATTCATATATCTATATAGGAGAGAACAGAGGCTACCTAAATATAAAATCTTCTACTGTAGGCGAACGCTTCAACCTAGAAGAACACAATTTGGTGAGCCAAGTGGGGTTTGTGTACTGATCATTAGCAACCAGTATCATCAAGATTGGGTGAAAAAATATTTGCTGGTATTTCGGAAACTTGTAATTTCTTAGAAGCTTGGCCAACCCTCTCAATGAAAGTGCTTTTCCACAGTCTGCGCCTAGGGCTACTTGAAGAGGAAACAAAACATAGAGACAAAACTCAGAACTCCTTTATTTTGTCAAGTTACAAAGAGCTACTACAAACCATGTTGGATTTAGAGTTCCAAATTCATCTATCTATATATGAGAGAACAGAGTGAAACCTAAATATAAAAACGGCTACTGTAGACAAAAGCTTCAACCTAGAAAAACATAATTTTGTGAGCCAAGCGGGTACTGTGTACTGATCATTACCACCAAGTATCATCAAGATTGGGTGAAAAAATATTTGCTGGTATTTCGGAAACTCGTTATTTCTTAGAAGCTTGGCAACCCCTCTCAATGAAAGTGCTCTTCCACAGTCTGTGCCTAGGGCTACTTGAAGAGGAAGCAAACCATAGAGACAAAACTGAGAACTCCTTTATTTGTCAAGTTTCAAAGAGCTACTACAAACCATGTTGGATTTAGAGTTCCAAATTCATCTATCTATATAGGAGAGAACAGAGAGAAAACCTAAATATAAAAACTGCTACTGTAGACGAACGCTTCAACCTAGAAGATCAAATTTGGTGAGCCACGTGGGATTTGTGTACTGATCATTACCACCAAGTATCATCAAGATTGGGTGAAAAAATATTTGCTGGTATTTCGGAAACTTGTAATTTCTTAGAAGATTGGAAAACTCTCTCAATGAAAGTGCTTTCCACAGTCTGTGCCTAGGCCTCTTGAAGAGGAAACAAACCATAGAGACAAAACTCAGAACTCCTTTATTTTGTCAAGTTTCAAAGAGCTACTACAAACCATGTGGATTTAGAGTTCCAAATTCATCTATCTCTACATGAGAGAACAGAGTGAAACCTAAATATAAAAACTGATACTGTAGACGAACGCTTCAACCTAGAAGAACAAAATTTGGTGAGCCAAGTGGGATCTGTGTACTGATCATTAACACCCAGTATCATCAAGATTGGGTGAAAAAATATTTGCTGGTATTTCGGAAACTTGTAATTTCTTATAAGCTTGGCAAACTCTCTCAATGAAAGTGCTTTTCCACAGTCTTTGCCTAGGCTACTTGAAGAGGAACAAACCATAGAGACAAAACGGAGAGCTCCTTTATTTTGTCAAGTTTCAAAGAGCTACTACAAACCATGTTGGATTTAGAGTTACAAATTCATATATCTATATAGGAGAGAACAGAGGCTACCTAAATATAATATAAAATCTTCTACTGTAGGCGAACGCTTCAACCTAGAAGAACACAATTTGGTGAGCCAAGTGGGGTTTGTGTACTGATCATTAGCAACCAGTATCATCAAGATTGGGTGAAAAAATATTTGCTGGTATTTCGGAAACTTGTAATTTCTTAGAAGCTTTTCAACCCCTCTCAATGAAAGTGCTTTTCCACAGTCTGCGCCTAGGGCTACTTGAAGAGGAAACAAACCATAGAGACAAAACTCAGAACTCCTTTATTTTGTCAAGTTACAAAGAGCTACTACAAACCATGTTGGATTTAGAGTTCCAAATTCATCTATCTATATATGAGAGAACAGAGTGAAACCTAAATATAAAAACGGCTCCTGTAGACAAACGCTTCAACCTAGAAGAACATAATTTGGTGAGCCAAGCGGGTACTGTGTACTGATCATTACCACCAAGTATCATCAAGATTGGGTGAAAAAATATTTGCTGATATTTCGGAAACTCGTTATTTCTTAGAAGCTTGGCAACCCCTCTCAATGAAAGTGGTTTTCCACAGTCTGTGCCTAGGGCTACTTGAAGAGGAAACAAACCATAGAGACAAAACTCAGAACTCTTTATTTTGTCAAGTTTCAAAGAGCTACTACAAACCATGTTGGATTTAGAGTTCCAAATTCATCTATCTCTACATGAGAGAACAGAGTGAAACCTAAATATAAAAACTGATACTGTAGACGAACGCTTCAACCTAGAACAACAAAATTTGGTGAGCCAAGTGGGATCTGTGTAGTGATCATTAACACCCAGTATCACCAAGATTGGGTGAAAAAATATTTGCTGGTATTTCGGAAACTTGTAATTTCTTAGAAGCTTGGCAAACTCTCTCAATGAAAGTGCTTTTCCACAGTCTTTGCCTAGGGCTATTTGAAGAGGAAACAAACCATAGAGACAAAACTGAGAACTCCTTTATTTTGTCAAGTTTCAAAGAGCTACTACAAACCATGTTGGATTTAGAGTTCCAAATTCATATATCTATATAGGAGAGAACAGAGGGAAACCTAAATATAAAATCTTCTACTGTAGGCGAACGCTTCAACCTAGAAGAACACAACTTGGTGAGCCAAGTGGGGTTTGTGTACTGATCATTAACAACCAGTATCATCAAGATTGGGTGAAAAAATATTTGCTGGTACTTGGGAAACTCGTTATTTCTTAGAAGCTTGGCAACCCCTCTGAATGAAAGTGCTTTTCCACAGTCTGCGCCTAGGGCTACTTGAAGAGGAAACAAAACAAAGAGACAAAACTCAGAACTCCATTATTTTGTCAAGTTACAAAGAGCTACTACAAACCATGTTGGATTTAGAGTTCCAAATTCATCTATCTATATGAGAGAACAGAGTGAAACCTAAATATAAAAACGGCTACTGTAGACAAACGCTTCAACCTAGAAGAACATAATTTGGTGAGCCAAGCGGGTACTGTGTACTGATCATTGCCACCAAGTATCATCAAGATTGGGTGAAAAAATATTTGCTGATATTTCGGAAACTCGTTATTTCTTAGAAGCTTGGCAACCCCTCTCAATGAAAGTGGTTTTCCACAGTCTGTGCCTAGGGCTACTTGAAGAGGAAACAAACCATAGAGACAAAACTGAGAACTCCTTTATTTTGTCAAGTTTTCAAAGAGCTACTACAATCCATGTTGGGTTTAGAGTTCCAAATTCATCTATCTATATAGGAGAGAACAGAGAGAAACCTAAATATAAAAACTGCTACTGTAGACGAACGCTTCAACCTAGAAGAACAAAATTTGGTGAGCCAAGTGGGATCTGTGTACTGATCATTACCACCAAGCATCATCAAGATTGGGTGAAAAAATATTTGCTGGTATTTCGGAAACTCGTTATTTCTTAGAAGCTTGGCAACCCCTCTCAATGAAAGTGCTCTTCCACAGTCTCTGCCTAGGGCTACTTGAAGAGGAAACAAACCATAGAGACAAAACTGAGAACTCCTTTATTTTGTCAAGTTTCAAAGAGCTACTACAATCCATGTTGGATTTAGAGTTCCAAATTCATCTCTCTATATAGGAGAGAACAGAGAGAAACCTAAATATAAAAACTGCTACTGTAGACGAACGCTTCAACCTAGAAGATCAAATTTGGTGAGCCACGTGGGATTTGTGTACTGATCATTACCACCAAGTATCATCAAGATTGGGTGAAAAAATATTTGCTGGTATTTCGGAAACTTGTAATTTCTTAGAAGATTGGCAAACTCTCTCAATTAAAGTGCTTTTCCACAGTCTTTGCCTAGGGCTACTTGAAGAGGAAACAAACCATAGAGACAAAACTGAGAGCTCCTTTATTTTGTCAAGTTTCAAAGAGCTACTACAAACCATGTTGGATTTAGAGTTCCAAATTCATATATCTATATAGGAGAGAACAGAGGCTACCTAAATATAAAATCTTCTACTGTAGGCGAACGCTTCAACCTAGAAGAACACAATTTGGTGAGCCAAGTGGGGTTTGTGTACTGATCATTAGCAACCAGTATCATCAAGATTGGGTGAAAAAATATTTGCTGGTATTTCGGAAACTTGTAATTTCTTAGAAGCTTGGCAACCCCTCTCAATGAAAGTGCTTTTCCACAGTCTGCGCCTAGGGCTACTTGAAGAGGAAACAAACATAGAGACAAAACTCAGAACTCCTTTATTTTGTCAAGTTACAAAGAGCTACTACAAAACCATGTTGGATTTAGAGTTCCAAATTCATCTATCTATATATGAGAGAACAGAGTGAAACCTAAATATAAAAACGGCTACTGTAGACAAACGCTTCAACCTAGAAGAACATAATTTGGTGAGCCAAGCGGGTACTGTGTACTGATCATTACCACCAAGTATCATCAAGATTGGGTGAAAAAATATTTGCTGATATTTCGGAAACTCGTTATTTCTTAGAAGCTTGGCAACCCCTCTCAATGAAAGTGGTTTTCCACAGTCTGTGCCTAGGGCTACTAAAGAGGAAACAAACCATAGAGACAAAAATCAGAACTCTTTATTTTGTCAAGTTTCAAAGAGCTACTACAAACCATGTTGGATTTAGAGTTCCAAATTCATCTATCTCTACATGAGAGAACAGAGTGAAACCTAAATATAAAAACTGATACTGTAGACGAACGCTTCAACCTAGAAAAACAAAATTTGGTGAGCCAAGTGGGATCTGTGTACTGATCATTAACACCCAGTATCACCAAGATTGGGTGAAAAAATATTTGCTGGTATTTCGGAAACTTGTAATTTCTTAGAAGCTTGGCAAACTCTCTCAATGAAAGTGCTTTTCCACAGTCTTTGCCTAGGGCTATTTGAAGAGGAAACAAACCATAGAGACAAAACTGAGAACTCCTTTATTTTGTCAAGTTTCAAAGAGCTACTACAAACCATGTTGGATTTAGAGTTCCAAATTCATCTATCTATATATGAGAGAACAGAGTGAAACCTAAATATAAAAACTGCTACTGTAGACAAACGCTTCAACCTAGAAGAACAAAATTTGGTGAGCCAAGTGGGATCTGTGTACTGATCATTAGCAACCAGTATCATCAAGATTGGGTGAAAAAATATTTGCTGGTACTTCGGAAACTCGTTATTTCGTAGAAGCTTGGCAACCCATCTCAATGAAAGTGCTTTTCCAGAGTCTGCACCTAGGGCTACTTGAAGAGGAAACAAACCATAGAGACAAAACTCAGAACTCCTTTATTTTGTCAAGTTTCAAACAGCTACTACAAAACATGTTTTATTTAGAGTTCCAAATTAATCTATGTATATATGAGAGAACAGAGTGAAACATAAATATAAAAACGACTACTGTAGACGAACGCTTCAACCTAGAAGAACAAAATTTGGTGAGCCAAGTGGGATTTGTGTACTGATCATTAGCAACAAGTATCATCAAGATTGGGTGAAAAATATTTGCTGGTATTTCAGAAACTCGTTATTTCTCAGAAGCTTGGCAACCCCTCTCAATGAAATTGCTTTTCCAGAGTCTGCGCCTAGGGCTACTTGAAGAGGAAACAAACCCTAGAGACAAAACTCAGAACTCCTTTATTTTGTCAAGTTTCAAAGAGCTACTACAAACCATGTTGGATTTAGAGTTCCAAATTCATCTATCTATATATGAGAGAACAGAGTGAAACCTAAATATAAAAACGGCTACTGTAGACGAACGCTTCAACCTAGAAGAACAAAATTTGGTGAGCCAAGTGGGATTTGTGTACTGATCATTATCAACCAGTATCATCAAGATTGGGTGAAAAAATATTTGCTGATATTTCGGAAACTCATTATTTCTTAGAAGCTTGGCAACCCCCTCAATGAAAGAGGTTTTCCACAGTCTGTGCCTAGGGCTAATTGAAGTGGAAAGAAACCATAGAGACAAAACTCAGAACTCTTTATTTTGTCAAGTTTCAAAGAATTACTACAATTTATGTTGGATTTAGAGTTCCAAATTCATCTATCTATATATGAGAGAACAGAGTGAAACCTAAATATAAAAACTGGTACTGTAGACGAACGCTTCAACCTAGAAGAACAAAATTTGGTGAGCCAAGTGGGATCTGTGTACTGATCATTAACACCAAGTATCATCAAGTTTGGGTGAAAAAATATTTGCTGGTATTTCGGAAACTCGTTATTTCTTAGAAGCTTTGCAACCCCTCTCAATGAAAGTGGTTTTCCACAGTCTGTGCCTAGGGCTACTTAAAGAGGAAACAAACCATAGAGACAAAACTGAGAACTCCTTTATTTTGTCAAGTTTCAAAGAGCTACTACAATCCATGTTGGATTTAAAGTTCCAAATTCATCTATCTATATAGGAGAGAACAGAGAGAAACCTAAATATAAAAACTGCTACTGTAGACGAACGCTTCAATCTAGAAGAAGAAAATGGTGAGCCAAGTGGGATTTGTGTACTGATCATTACCACCAAGTATCATCAAGATTGGGTGAAAAAATATTTGCTGGTATTATGGAAATCGTTATTTCTTAGAAGCTTGGCAACCCATCTCAATGAAAGTGCTTCCACAGTCTGTGCCTAGGGCTACTTGAAGAGGAAACAAACCATAGAGACAAAACTGAGAACTCCTTTATTTTGTCAAGTTTCAAAGAGCTACTACAAACCATGTTGGATTTAGAGTTACAAATTCATATATCTATATAGGAGAGAACAGAGGGAAACCTAAATATAAAAATTTCTACTGTAGGCGAACGCTTCAACCTAGAAGAACACAATTTGGTGAGCCAAGTGGGATTTGTGTACTGATTATTAGCAACCAGTATCATCAAGATTGGGTGAAAAAATATTTGCTGGTACTTCGGAAACTCGTTATTTCTTAGAAGCTTGGCAACCCCTCTCAATGAAAGTGCTTTTCCCGAGTCTGCGCCTAGGGCTACTTGAAGAGGAAACAAACCATAGAGACAAAACTCAGAACTCCTTTATTTTGTCAAGTTTCAAAGAGCTACTACAATCCATGTTGGATTTAGAGTTCCAAATTCATCTATCTATATAGGAGAGAACAGAGAGAATCCTAAATATAAAAACTGCTACTGTAGACGAACGCTTCAACCTAGAAGAACCAAATTTGGTGAGCCAAGTGGGATCTGTGTACTGATCATTACCACCAAGTATCATCAAGATTGGGTGAAAAAATATTTGCTGGTATTTCGGAAACTCGTTATTTCTTAGAAGCTTGGCAACCCCTCTCAATGAAAGTGCTTTTCCACAGTCTGTGCCTAGGGCTACTTGAAGAGGAAACAAACCATAGAGACAAAACTGAGAACTCCTTTATTTTGTCAAGTTTCAAAGAGCTACTACAATCCATGTTGGATTTAGAGTTCCAAATTCATCTATCAATATAGGAGAGAACAGAGAGAAACCTAAATATAAAAACTGCTACTGTAGACGAACGCTTCAACCTAGAAGAACAAAATTTGGTGAGCCAAGTGGGATTTGTGTACTGATCATTACCACCAAGTATCATCAAGATTGGGTGAAAAAACATTTGCTGGTATTTCGGAAACTCGTTATTTCTTAGAAGCTTGGCAACCCCTCTCAATGAAAGTGGTTTTCCACAGTCTGTGCCTAGGGTTACTTGAAGAGGAAACAAACCATAGAGACAAAACTGAGAACTCCTTTATGTTGTCAAGTTTCAAAGAGCTACTACAATCCATTTTGGATTTAAAGTTCCAAATTCATCTATCTATATAAGAGAGAACAGAGAGAAACCTAAATATAAAAACTGCTACTGTAGACGAACGCTTCTACCTAGACGAACAAAATTTGGTGAGCCAAGTGGGATTTGTGTACTGATCATTTCCACCAAGTATCATCAAGATTGTGTGAAAAAATATTTGCTGGTATTATGGAAACTCGTTATTTCTTAGAAGCTTGGCAACCCATCTCAATGAAAGTGCTTCCACAGTCTGTGCCTAGGGCCACTTGAAGAGGAAACAAACCATAGAGACAAAACTGAGAACTCCTTTATTTTGTCAAGTTTCAAAGAGCTACTACAATCCATGATGGATTTAGAGTTCCAAATTCATCTATCTATATAGGAGAGAACAGAGAGAAACCTAAATATAAAAACTGCTACTGTAGACGAACGCTTCAACCTAGAAGAACAAAATTTGGTGAGCCAAGTGGGATTTTTGTACTGATCATTACCACCAAGTATCATCAAGATTGGGTGAAAAAATATTTGCTGGTAATTCGGAAACTTGTAATTTCTTAGAAGCTTGGCAAACTCTCTCAATGAAAGTGCTTTTCCACAGTCTGTGCCTAGGGCTACTTGAAGAGGAAACAAACCATAGAGACAAAACTGAGAACTCCTTTATTTTGTCAAGTTTCAAAGAGCTACTATAAACCATGTTGGATTTAGAGTTACAAATTCATATATCTATATAGGAGAGAACAGAGGGAAACCTAAATATAAAAACTTCTACTGTAGGCGAACGCTTCAACCTAGAAGAACACAATTTGGTGAGCCAAGTGGGATTTGTGTACTGATCATTGGCAACCAGTATCATCAAGATTGGGTGAAAAAATATTTGCTGGTACTTCGGAAACTCGTTATTTCTTAGAAGCTTGGCAACCCCTCTCAATGAAAGTGCTTTTCCAGAGTCTGCGCCTAGGGCTACTTGAAGAGGAAACAAACCATAGAGACAAAACTGAGAACTCCTTTATTTTGTCAAGTTTCAAAGAGCTACTACAATCCATGTTGGATTTAGAGTTCCAAATTCATCTATCTATATAGGAGAGAACAGAGAGAAACCTAAATATAAAAACTGCTACTGTAGACGAACGCTTCAACCTAGAAGAACAAAATTTGGTGAGCCAAGTGGGATCTGTGTACTGATCATTACCACTAAGTATCATCAAGATTGGGTGAAAAAATATTTGCTGGTATTTCGGAAACTCGTTATTTCTTAGAAGCTTGGCAACCCCTCTCAATGAAATTGCTCTTCCACAGTCTGTGCCTAGGGCTACTTGAAGAGGAAACAAACCATAGAGACAAAACTGAGAACTCCTTTATTTTGTCAAGTTTCAAAGAGCTACTACAAACCATGTTGGATTTAGAGTTCCAAATTCATCTATCTATATATGAGAGAACAGAGTGAAACCTAAATATAAAAACGGCTACTGTAGACAAAAGCTTCAACCTAGAAAAACATAATTTTGTGAGCCAAGCGGGTACTGTGTACTGATCATTACCACCAAGTATCATCAAGATTGGGTGAAAAAATATTTGCTGATATTTCGGAAACTCGTTATTTCTTAGAAGCTTGGCAACCCCTCTCAATGAAAGTGGTTTTCCACAGTCTGTGCCTAGGGCTACTTGAAGAGGAAACAAACCATAGAGACAAAACTCAGAACTCTTTATTTTGTCAAGTTTCAAAGAGCTACTACAAACCATGTTGGATTTAGAGTTCCAAATTCATCTATCTCTACATGAGAGAACAGAGTGAAACCTAAATATAAAAACTGATACTGTAGACGAACGCTTCAACCTAGAAGAACAAAATTTGGTGAGCCAAGTGGGATCTGTGTACTGATCATTAACACCCAGTATCACCAAGATTGGGTGAAAAAATATTTGCTGGTATTTCGGAAACTTGTAATTTCATAGAAGCTTGGCAAACTCTCTCAATGAAAGTGCTTTTCCACAGTCTTTGCCTAGGGCTATTTGAAGAGGAAACAAACCATAGAGACAAAACTGAGAACTCCTTTATTTTGTCAAGTTTCAAAGAGCTACTACAAACCATGTTGGATTTAGAGTTCCAAATTCATATATCTATATAGGAGAGAACAGAGGGAAACCTAAATATAAAATCTTCTACTGTAGGCGAACGCTTCAACCTAGAAGAACACAACTTGGTGAGCCAAGTGGGGTTTGTGTACTGATCATTAGCAACCAGTATCATCAAGATTGGGTGAAAAAATATTTGCTGGTACTTGGGAAACTCGTTATTTCTTAGAAGCTTGGCAACCCCTCTGAATGAAAGTGCTTTTCCACAGTCTGCGCCTAGGGCTACTTGAAGAGGAAACAAAACATAGAGACAAAACTCAGAATTCCTTTATTTTGTCAAGTTACAAAGTGCTACTACAAACCATGTTGGATTTAGAGTTCCAAATTCATCTATCTATATATGAGAGAACAGAGTGAAACCTAAATATAAAAACGGCTACTGTAGACAAACGCTTCAACCTAGAAGAACATAATTTGGTGACCCAAGCGGGTACTGTGTACTGATCATTACCACCAAGTATCATCAAGATTGGGTGAAAAAATATTTGCTGATATTTCGGAAACTCGTTATTTCTTAGAAGCTTGGCAACCCCTCTCAATGAAAGTGGTTTTCCACAGTCTGTGCCTAGGGCTACTTGAAGAGAAAACAAACCATAGAGACAAAACTCAGAACTCTTTATTTTGTAGAGTTTCAAAGAGCTACTACAAACCATGTTGGATTTAGAGTTCCAAATTCATCTATCTATATATGAGAGAACAGAGTGAAACCTAAATATAAAAACTGCTACTGTAGACAAACGCTTCAACCTAGAAGAACAAAATTTGGTGAGCCAAGTGGGATCTGTGTACTGATCATTAGCAACCAGTATCATCAAGATTGGGTGAAAAAATATTTGCTGGTACTTCGGAAACTCGTTATTTCATAGAAGCTTGGCAACCCATCTCAATGAAAGTGCTTTTCCAGAGTCTGCACCTAGGGCTACTTGAAGAGGAAACAAACCATAGAGACAAAACTCAGAACTCCTTTATTTTGTCAAGTTTCAAACAGCTACTACAAAACATGTTGGATTTAGAGTTCCAAATTAATCTATGTATATATGAGAGAACAGAGTGAAACATAAATATAAAAACGACTACTGTAGACGAACGCTTCAACCTAGAAGAACAAAATTTGGTGAGCCAAGTGGGATTTGTGTACTGATCATTAGCAACAAGTATCATCAAGATTGGGTGAAAAATATTTGCTGGTATTTCAGAAACTCGTTATTTCTCAGAAGCTTGGGAACCCCTCTCAATGAAATTGCTTTTCCAGAGTCTGCGCCTAGGGCTACTTGAAGAGGAAACAAACCCTAGAGACAAAACTCAGAACTCCTTTATTTTGTCAAGTTTCAAAGAGCTACTACAAACCATGTTGGATTTAGAGTTCCAAATTCATCTATCTATATATGAGAGAACAGAGTGAAACCTAAATATAAAAACGGCTACTGTAGACGAACGCTTCAACCTAGAAGAACAAAATTTGGTGAGCCAAGTGGGATTTGTGTACTGATCATTATCAACCAGTATCATCAAGATTGGGTGAAAAAATATTTGCTGATATTTCGGAAACTCATTATTTCTTAGAAGCTTGGCAACCCCCTCAATGAAAGAGGTTTTCCACAGTCTGTGCCTAGGGCTAATTGAAGAGGAAAGAAACCATAGAGACAAAACTCAGAACTCTTTATTTTGTCAAGTTTCAAAGAATTACTACAATCCATGTTGGATTTAGAGTTCCAAATTTATCTATCTATATATGAGAGAACAGAGTGAAACCTAAATATAAAAACTGGTACTGTAGACGAACGCTTCAACCTAGAAGAACAAAATTTGGTGAGCCAAGTGGGATCTGTGTACTGATCATTACCACCAAGTATCATCAAGATTGGGTGAAAAAATATTTGCTGGTACTTCGGAAACTCGTTATTTCTTAGAAGCTGGGCAACCCCTCTCAATGAAAGTGCTTTTCCACAGTCTGCGCCTAGGGCTACTTGAAGAGGAAACAAACCATAGAGACAAAACTCAGAACTCCTTTATTTTGTCAAGTTTCAAATAGCTACTACAAACCATGTTGGATTTAGAGTTCCAAATTCATCTATCTATATATGAGAGAACAGAGTGAAACCTAAATATAAAAACGGCTACTGTAGACGAACGCTTCAACCTAGAAGAACAAAATTTGGTGAGCCAAGTGGGATTTGTGTACTGATCATTAGAACCAGTATCATCAAGATTAGGTGAAAAAATATTTGCTGATATTTCGGAAACTCGTCATTTCTTAGAAGCTTGGCAACCCCCTCAATGAAAGTGGTTTTCCACAGTCTGTGCCTAGGGCTAATTGAAGAGGAAACAAACCATAGAGACAAAACTCAGAACTCTTTATTTTGTCAAGTTTCAAAGAGCTACTACAATCCATGTTGGATTTAAAGTTCCAAATTCATCTATCTATATAAGAGAGAACAGAGAGAAACCTAAATATAAAAACTGCTACTGTAGACGAACGCTTCTACCTAGACGAACAAAATTTGGTGAGCCAAGTGGGATTTGTGTACTGATCATTTCCACCAAGTATCATCAAGATTGGGTGAAAAAATATTTGCTGGTATTAAGGAAACTCGTTATTTCTTAGAAGCTTGGCAACCCATCTCAATGAAAGTGCTTCCACAGTCTGTGCCTAGGGCTACTTGAAGAGGAAACAAACCATAGAGACAAAACTGAGAACTCCTTTATTTTGTCAAGTTTCAAAGAGCTACTACAATCCATGTTGGATTTAGAGTTCCAAATTCATCTATCTATATAGGAGAGAACACAGAGAAACCTAAATATAAAAACTGCTACTGTAGACGAACGCTTCAACCTAGAAGAACAAAATTTGGTGATCCAAGTGGGATTTGTGTACTGATCATTACCACCAAGTATCATCAAGATTGGGTGAAAAAATATTTGCTGGTATTTCGGAAACTTGTAATTTCTTAGAAGCTTGGCAAACTCTCTCAATGAAAGTGCTTTTCCACAGTCTGTGCCTAGGGCTACTTGAAGAGGAAACAAACCATAGAGACAAAACTCAGAACTCCTTTATTTTGTCAAGTTTCAAAGAGCTACTACAAACAATGTTGGATTTAGAGTTCCAAATTCATATATCTATATAGGAGAGAACAGAGGGAAACCTAAATATAAAAACTGCTACTGTTGGCGAACGCTTCAACCTAGCAGAACACAATTTGGTGAGCCAAGTGGGATTTCTGTACTGATCATTAGCAAAAGTATCATCAAGATTGGGTTAAAAAATATTTGCTGGTACTACGGAAACTCGTTATTTCTTAGAAGCTTGGCAAACTCTCTCAATGAAAGTGCTTTTCCACAGTGTGTGCCTAGTGCTAATTGAAGAGGAAACAATCCATAGAGAAAAAACTCAGAACTCCTTTATTTTGTCAAGTTTCAAAGAGCTACTACAAACCATGTTGGATTTAGAGTTCCAAATTCATCTATCTATATATGGGAGAACAGAGTGAAACCTAAATATAAAAACGGCTACTGTAGACGAACGCTTCAACCTAGAAGAACAAAATTTGGTGAGCCACGTGGTACTGTGTACTGATCATTACCACCAAGTATCATCAAGATTGGGTGAAAAAGTATTTGCTGATATTTCGGAAACTCGTTATTTCTTAGAAGCTTGGCAACCCCTCTCAATGAAAGTTGTTTTCCACAGTCTGTGCCTAGGGCTACTTGAATACGAAACAAACCATAGAGACAAAACTCAGAACTCCTTTATTTTGTCAAGTTTCAAAGAGCTACTACAAACCATGTTGGATTTAGAGTTCCAAATTCATCTATCTATATATGAGAGAACAGAGTGAAACCTAAATATAAAAACTGCTACTGTAGATGAACGCTTCAACCTACAAACACAATTTGGTGAGCCAAGTGGGATTTGTGTACTGATCATTAGCAACCAGTATCATCAAGATTGGGTGAAAAAATATTTGCTGGTATTTTGGAAACTCGTTATTTCCTAGAAGCTTGGCAACCCCTCTCAATGAAAGTGCTTTTCCAGAGTCTGTGCCTAGGGCTACTTGAAGAGGAAACAAACCATAGAGACAAAACTCAGAACTCCTTTATTTTGTCAAGTTTCAAAGAGCTACTACAATCCATGTTGGATTTATAGTTCCAAATTCATCTATCTATATATGAGAGAACAGAGAGAAACCTAAATATAAAAACTGCTACTGTACACGAAGGCTTCAACCTAGAAGAACAAAACTTGGTGAGCCAAGTGGGATTTGTGTACTGATCATTAGCAACAAGTATCATCAAGATTGGGTGAAAAAATATTTGCTGGTATTTAGAAACTCGTTATTTCTTAGAAGCTTGGCAACCCCTGTCAATGAAAGTGCTTTTCCACAGTGTGTGCCCAGTGCTAATTGAAGAAGAAACAATCCATAGAGACAAAACTGAGAACTCCTTTATTTTGTCAAGTTTCAAAGAGCTACTACAAACCATGTTGGATTTAGAGTTCCAAATTCATCTATCTATACAGGAGAGAACAGAGGGAAACCTAAATATAAAAACTGCCACTGTAGACGAACGCTTCAACCTAGAAGAACAAAATTTGGTGAGCCAAGTGGGATTTGTGTACTGATCATTAGCAACAAGTATCATCAAGATTGGGTGAAAAAATATTTGCTGGTACTTCGGAAACTCGTTATTTCTTAGAAGCTTGGCAACCCCTCTCTAAGAAATTGCTTTTCCACAGTCTGCGCCTAGGGCTACTTGAAGAGGAAACAAACAATAGAGACAAAACTCAGAACTCCTTTATTTTGTCTAGTTTCAAAGAGCTAGTACAAACCATGTTGGATTTAGAGTTCCAAATTCATCTATCTATATATGAGAGAACAGAGTGAAACCTAAATATAAAAACTGCTACTGTAGACGAACGCTTCAACCTAGAAGAACAAAATTTGGTGAGCCAAGTGGGTACTGTGTACTGATCATTCCCCCCAAGTATCATCAAGATTGGGTGAAAAAATATTTGCTGGTATTTCGGAAACTCGTTATTTCTTAGAAGCTTGGCAACCCCTCTTAGTCAAAGTGCTTTTCCACAGTCTGTGCCTAGGGCTACTTGAAGAGGAAACAAACCATAGAGACAAACCTGAGAACTCCTTTATTTTGTCAAGTTTCAAAGAGCTACTACAATCCATGTTGGATTTAAAGTTCCAAATTCATCTATCTATATAGGAGAGAACAGAGAGAAACCTAAATATAAAAACTGCTACTGTAGACGAACGCTTCAACCTAGAAGAACAAAATTTGGTGAGCCAAGAGGGATTTGTGTACTGATTATTTCCACCAACTATCATCAAGATTGGGTGAAAAAATATTTGCTGGTATTTTGGAAACACGTTATTTCTTAGAAGCTTGGCAACCCATCTCAATGAAAGTGCTTACACAGTCTGTGCCTAGGGCTACTTGAAGAGGAAACAAACCATAGAGACAAAACTCAGAACTTTTTTATTTTGTCAAGTTTCAAAGAGCTACTACAAACCATGTTGGATTTAGAGTTCCAAATTCATATATCTATATATGAGAGAACAGAGGGAAACCTAAATATAAAAACTTCTACTGAAGGCCAACGCTTCAACCTAGAAGAACACAATTTGGGGAGCCAAGTGGGATTTGTCTACTGATCATTAGCAACCAGTATCATCAATATTGGTTGAAAAAATATTTGCTGGTACTTCGGAAACTCGTTATTTCTTAGAAGCTTGGCAACCCCTCTCAATGAAAGTGCTTTTCCCGAGTCTGCGCCTAGGGCTACTTGAAGCGGAAACAAACCATAGAGACAAAATTCAGAACTCCTTTATTTTGTCAAGTTTCAAAGAGCTACTACAAACCATGTTGGATTTAGAGTTCCAAATTCATCTATCTATATATGAGAGAACAGAGTGGAACCTAAATATACAAACGACTACTGTAGACGAACGCTTCAACCTAGAAGAACAAATTTGGTGAGCCAAGTGGTTACTGTGTTCTGATCATTACCACCAAGTATCATCAAGATTGGGTGAAAAAATATTTGCTGATATTTTGGAAACTCGTTATTTCTTAGAAGCTTGGCAACCCCTCTCAATGAAAGTGGTTTTCCTCAGTCTGTTCCTAGGGCTACTTGAAGAGGAAACAAACCATAGAAACAAAACTCAGAACTCTTTATTTTGTCAAGTTTCAAAGAGCTACTACAAACCATGTTGGTTTTAGAGTTCCAAATTCATCTGTCTATATATGAGAGAACAGAGTGAAACCTAAATATAAAAACTGCTACTGTAGACGAACGCTTCAACCTAGAATAACAAAATTTGGTGAGCCAAGTGGGATCTGTGTACTGATCATTCGCACCAAGTATCATCAAGATTGGGTGAAAAACTATTGGCTGGTATTTTGGAAACTCGTTATTTCTTAGAAGCTTGGCAACCCCTCTCAATGAAATTGCTTTTCCACAGTCTGTGCCTAGGGCTACTTGAAGAGGAAACAAACCATAGAGACAAAACTCAGAACTCCTTTATTTTGTCAAGTTTCAAAGAGCTACTACAAAACATGTTGGATTTAGAGTTCCAAATTCATCTATCTATATATGAGAGAACAGAGTGAAACCTGAATATAAAAACTGCTACTGTAGACGAACGCTTCAACCTAGAAGAACAAAATTTGGTGAGCCAAGTGGGAACTGTTTACTGATCATTCCCACCAAGTATCATCAAGATTGGGTGAAAAAATATTTGCTGGTATTTCGGAAACTCGTTATTTCTTAGAAGCTTGGCAACCCATCTCAATGAAAGTGCTTTTCCACAGTCTGTGCCTAGGGCTACTTCAAGAGGAAACAAACCATAGAGACAAAACTGAGAACTCCTTTATTTTGTCAAGTTTCAAAGAGCTACTACAATCCATGTTGGATTTAGAGTTCCAAATTCATCTATCTATATAGGAGAGAACAGAGAGAAACCTAAATATAAAAACTGCTACTGTAGACGAACGCTTCAACCTAGAAGAACAATATTTGGTGAGCCAAGTGGGATTTGTGTACTGATCATTACCACCAAGTATCATCAAGATTGGGTGAAAAAATATTTGCTGGTATTTCGGAAACTTGTAATTTCTTAGAAGCTTGGCAAACACTCTCAATGGAAGTGCTTTTCCACAGTCTGTGCCTAGGGCTACTTGAAGAGGAAACAAACCATAGAGACAAAACTGAGAACTCCTTTATTTTGTCAAGTTTCAAAGAGCTACTACAAACCATGTTGGATTTAGAGTTCCAAATTCATCTATCTATATAGGAGAGAACAGAGGGAAACCTAAATATAAAAACTTCTACTGTAGACGAACGCTTCAACCTAGAATAACAAAATTTGGTGAGCCAAGTGGGATCTGTGTACTGATCATTCGCACCAAGTATCATCAAGATTGGGTGAAAAACTATTGGCTGGTATTTTGGAAACTCGTTATTTCTTAGAAGCTTGGCAACCCCTCTCAATGAAATTGCTTTTCCACAGTCTGTGCCTAGGGCTACTTGAAGAGGAAACAAACCATAGAGACAAAACTCAGAACTCCTTTATTTTGTCAAGTTTCAAAGAGCTACTACAAACCATGTTGGATTTAGAGTTCCAAATTCATCTATCTATATAAGAGAGAACAGAGTGAAACCTGAATATAAAAACTGCTACTGTAGACGAACGCTTCAACCTAGAAGAACAAAATTTGGTGAGCCAAGTGGGAACTGTTTACTGATCATTCCCACCAAGTATCATCAAGATTGGGTGAAAAAATATTTGCTGGTATTTCGGAAACTCGTTATTTCTTAGAAGCTTGGCAACCCATCTCAATGAAAGTGCTTTTCCACAGTCTGTGCCTAGGGCTACTTCAAGAGGAAACAAACCATAGAGACAAAACTGAGAACTCCTTTATTTTGTCAAGTTTCAAAGAGCTACTACAATCCATGTTGGATTTAGAGTTCCAAATTCATCTATCTATATAGGAGAGAACAGAGAGAAACCTAAATATAAAAACTGCTACTGTAGATGAACGCTTCAACCTAGAAGAACAATATTTGGTGAGCCAAGTGGGATTTGTGTACTGATCATTACCACCAAGTATCATCAAGATTGGGTGAAAAAATATTTGCTGGTATTTCGGAAACTTGTAATTTCTTAGAAGCTTGGCAAACTCTCTCAATGAAAGTGCTTTTCCACAGTCTGTGCCTAGGGCTACTTGAAGAGGAAACAAACCATAGAGACAAAACTCAGAACTCCTTTATTTTGTCAAGTTTCAAAGAGCTACTACAAACCATGTTGGATTTAGAGTTCCAAATTCATATATCTATATATGAGAGAACAGAGTGAAACCTAAATATAAAAACTGCTACTGTAGACGAACGCTTCAACCTAGAAGAACAAAATTTGGTGAGCCAAGTGGGATCTGTGTACTGATCATTCGCACCAAGTATCATCAAGATTGGGTGAAAAACTATTGGCTGGTATTTTGGATACTCGTTATTTCTTAGAAGCTTGGCAACCCCTCTCAATGAAATTGCTTTTCCACAGTCTGTGCCTAGGGCTACTTGAAGAGGAAACAAACCATAGAGACAAAACTCAGAACTCCTTTATTTTGTCAAGTTTCAAAGAGCTACTACAAACCATGTTGGATTTAGAGTTCCAAATTCATCTATCTATATATGAGAGAACAGAGTGAAACCTGAATATAAAAACTGCTACTGTAGACGAACGCTTCAACCTAGAAGAACAAAATTTGGTGAGCCAAGTGGGAACTGTTTACTGATCATTCCCACCAAGTATCATCAAGATTGGGTGAAAAAATATTTGCTGGTATTTCGGAAACTCGTTATTTCTTAGAAGCTTGGCAACCCATCTCAATGAAAGTGCTTTTCCACAGTCTGTGCCTAGGGCTACTTCAAGAGGAAACAAACCATAGAGACAAAACTGAGAACTCCTTTATTTTGTCAAGTTTCAAAGAGCTACTACAATCCATGTTGGATTTAGAGTTCCAAATTCATCTATCTATATACAAGAGAACAGAGAGAAACCTAAATATAAAAACTGCTACTGTAGACGAACGCTTCAACCTAGAAGAACAATATTTGGTGAGTCAAGTGGGATTTGTGTACTGATCATTACCACCAAGTATCATCAAGATTGGGTGAAAAAATATTTGCTGGTATTTCGGAAACTTGTAATTTCTTAGAAGCTTGGCAAACTCTCTCAATGAAAGTGCTTTTCCACAGTCTGTGCCTAGGGCTACTTGAAGAGGAAACAAACCATAGAGACAAAACTCAGAACTCCTTTATTTTGTCAAGTTTCAAAGAGCTACTACAAACCATGTTGGATTTAGAGTTCCAAATTCATATATCTATATATGAGAGAACAGAGGAAAACCTAAATATAAAAACTTCTACTGAAGGCCAACGCTTAAACCTAGAAGAACACAATTTTGGCGGGCCAAGTGGGATTTGTGTACTGATCATTAGCAACCAGTATCATCAATATTGGGTGAAAAAATATTTGCTGGTACTTCGGAAACTGGTTATTTCTTAGAAGCTTGGCAACCCCTCTCAATGAAAGTGCTTTTCCACAGAATGTGCCTAGGGCTACTTGAAGAGGAAACAAACCATAGAGACAAAACTGAGAACTCCTTTATTTTGTCAAGTTTCAAAGAGCTACTACAAACCATGTTGGATTTAGAGTTCCAAATTCATCTATCTATATATGAGAGAACAGAGTGGAACCTAAATATAAAAACGACTACTGTAGACGAACGCTTCAACCTAGAAGAACAAAATTTGGTGAGCCAAGTGGTTACTGTGTACTGATCATTACCACCAAGTATCATCAAGATTGGGTGAAAAAATATTTGCTGATATTTCGGAAACTCGTTATTTCCTAGAAGCTTGGCAACCCCTCTCAATGAAAGTGGTTTTCCACAGTCTGTGCCTAGGGCTACTTGAAGAGGAAACAAACCATAGAAACAAAACTCAGAACTCTTTATTTTGTCAAGTTTCAAAGAGCTACTACAAACCATGTTGGATTTAGAGTTCCAAATTCATCTATCTATATATGAGAGAACAGAGTGAAACCTAAATATATAAACTGATACTGTAGACGAATGCTTCAACCTAGAATAACAAAATTTGGTGAGCCAAGTGGGATCTGTGTACTGATGATTCCCACCAAGTATCATCAAGATTGGGTGAAAAACTATTGGCTGGTATTTTGGAAACTCGTTATTTCTTAGAAGCTTGGCAACCCCTCTCAATGAAATTGCTTTTCCACAGTCTGTGCCTAGGGCTACTTGAAGAGGAAACAAACCATAGAGACAAAACTGAGAACTCTTTTATTTTGTCAAGTTTCAAAGAGCTACTACAAACCATGTTGGATTTAGAGTTCCAAATTCATCTATCTATATATGAGAGAACAGAGTGAAACCTGAATATAAAAACTGCTAGTGTAGACGAACGCTTCAACCTAGAAGAACAAAATTTGGTGAGCCAAGTGGTTACTGTGTACTGATCATTACCACCAAGTATCATCAAGATTGGGTGAAAAAATATTTGCTGATATTTCGGAAACTCGTTATTTCTTAGAAGCTTGGCAACCCCTCTCAATGAAAGTGGTTTTCCACAGTCTGTGCCTAGGGCTACTTGAAGAGGAAACAAACCATAGAAACAAAACTCAGAACTCTTTATTTTGTCAAGTTTCAAAGAGCTACTACAAACCATGTTGGATTTAGAGTTCCAAATTCATCTATCTATATATGAGAGAACAGAGTGAAACCTAAATATAAAAACTGATACTGTAGACGAATGCTTCAACCTAGAATAACAAAATTTGGTGAGCCAAGTGGGATCTGTGTACTGATGATTCCCACCAAGTATCATCAAGATTGGGTGAAAAACTATTGGATGGTATTTTGGAAACTCGTTATTTCTTAGAAGCTTGGCAACCCCTCTCAATGAAATTGCTTTTCCACAGTCTGTGCCTAGGGCTACTTGAAGAGGAAACAAACCATAGAGACAAAACTCAGAACTCCTTTATTTTGTCAAGTTTCAAAGAGCTACTACAAACCATGTTGGATTTAGAGTTCCAAATTCATCTATCTATATATGAGAGAACAGAGTGAAACCTGAATATAAAAACTGCTAGTGTAGACGAACGCTTCAACCTAGAAGAACAAAATTTGGTGAGCCAAGTGGGAACTGTTTACTGATCATTCCCACCAAGTATCATCAAGATTGGGTGAAAAAATATTTGCTGGTATTTCGGAAACTCGTTATTTCTTAGAAGCTTGGCAACACCTCTCAATGAAAGTGGTTTTCCACAGTCTGTGCTTAGGGCTACTTGAAGAGGAAACAAACCATAGAGACAAATCTCAGAACTCCTTTATTTTGTGAAGTTTCAAAGAGCTACTACAACCATGTTGGATTTAGAGTTCCAAATTCATCTATCTCTACATGAGAGAACAGAGTGAAACCTAAATATAAAAACTGCTGCTGTAGACGAACGTTCAACCTAGAAGAACAAAATTTGGTGAGCCAAGTGGGATTTGTGTACTGATCATTACCACCAAGTATCATCAAGATTGGGTGAAAAAATATTTGCTGGTATTTCGGAAGCTTGTAATTTCTTAGAAGCTTGGCAAACTCTCTCAATGAAAGTGCTTTTCCACAGTCTGTGCCTAGGGCTACTTGAAGAGGAAACAAACCATAGAGACAAAACTGAGAACTCCTTTATTTTGTCAAGTTTCAA
>NW_027517465.1:0-43361 GCF_048772815.1 Callospermophilus lateralis | reverse complement strand
ACCTAAAAATTCAAACTGTTCCTGGAAATGAATGCTTCAATCTAGGAGAACTAAACTTGGGCATCCAAGTGGGATTGGTATACTGCTCATTACTTGAAAGTATCATGAAGTTCGGAAGAAAAAATATATGTTGAGATTACAGGAGACTGTAGTTTTTTGGCAACCTAACAACGCCTTTCATTGAATGAGTTATTCACCAGTCGTTGCTTAAGGCTACATCAAGAGGAAACAAACCTTAGAGATAGAACGTAGAACTACTGTATTGTTTCAAGATCAAGAAGCTAGCACAAACCTTGTTGATTTAGAGTTCGAACTGCATCTGTCAATATATTAGAAAACAGAGTGAAACCTAAAAATTCAAACTGTTACTGCAAACGAATGCTTCAACGTAGAAGAACGAAACTAGGGTATCCAAGTTTGATTGGTGTACTGCTCTTTACTTGAAAGTATCATGAAGGTCGGAAGAAAAAATATATGTTGGTTTTACAGCAGACTGTAGTTTTTTGGCAACCTAACAACGCATTTCATTGAATGAGATATTCGCCAGTCTTTGCTTAAGGCTACATCAAGAGGAAACAAACTTAGAGATAGAACGTAGAACTACTGTATTGTGTCAAGTTTCAAGAAGCTAGCACAAACTGTGTTTGATTTAGAGTTCGAACTGCATCTGTCAATATAGGAGAAAACAGAGTGAAACCTAAAAATTCAAACTGTTACTGCAAACGAATGCTTCAATCTAGGAGAACGAAACTTGGGCATCCAAGTTTGATTGGTGTACTGCTCATTACTTGAAAGTATCATGAAGGTCGGAAGAAAAAATATATGTTGTGATTTCAGGAGACTGTAGTTTTTTGGCAGCCTAACAACGCCTTACATTGATTGAGTTATTCTCCAGTCTCTGCTTAAGGCTACATCAAGATGAAACAAACCTTAGAGATAGAACGTAGAACTACTGTATTGTGTCAAGTTTCAAGAAGCTAGAACAAACCATGTATGATTTAGAGTTCGAACTGCATCTGTCAATATAGGAGAAAACAGAGTGAAACCTAAAAATTCAAACTGTTCCTGCAAACGAATGCTTCAATCTAGGAGAACTAAACTTGGGCATCCAAGTGGGATTGGTGTACTGATCATTACGTGAATGTATCATGAAGACTGGATGAAAAAATATATGTTGAGATTTCAGTAGACTCTAGTTTTTGGAATTTTGGCAACCCCTTTCAATATAAGTGTTATTCGCCAGTCCCTGCTTTAGGCTACATCAAGAGGAAACAAAACTTAGAGATAGAACGTAGAAGTACTGTATTGTGTCAAGTTTCAAGAAGCTAGCACAAACTGTGTTTGATTTAGAGTTCGAACTGCATCTGTCATTATAGGAGAAAACAGAGTGAAACCTAAAAATTCAAACTGTTACTGCAAACGAATGCTTCAAGGTAGGAGAACGAAACTTGAGCATCCAAGTTTGATTGGTGTACTGCTCATTACTTGAGAGTATCATGAAGATTGGATGGAAAAATATATATTGAGATTTCAGGAGACTCTAGTTTTTGGAAGTTTGGAGACCCCTTTCAATATAAGTGTTATTCGCCAGTCCCTGCATTAGGCTACATCAAGAGGAAACAAACCTTAGGGATAGAACGTAGAACTACTGTATTGTGTCAAGTTTCAAGAAGCTAGCAGAAACCGTGTTTGATTTAGAGTTTGAACTGCATCTGTCAATATAGGAGAAAACAGAGTGAAACCTAAAAATTCAAACTGTTCCTGCAAACGAATGCTTCAACCTAGGAGAACGAAACTTGGGCATCCAAGTTTGAGTGGTGTACTGCTTATTACTTGAAAGAATCATGAAGGTCGGATGAAAAAATATATGTTGAGATTTCATGAGATTGTAGTTTTTAGGAAGCTTAACAATGCCTTTCATTGAAAGTGTCATTCACCAGTCTCTGCTTAAGGCTACATCAAGAGGAAACAAACCTTAGGGATAGAACGTAGAACTACTTTATTGTGTCAAGTTTCAAGAAACTAGCACAAACCGTGTTTGATTTAGAGTTCTAACTGCATCTGTCAATATAGGAGAAAACAGAGTGAAACCTAAAAATTCAAAATGTTCCTGCAAACGAATGCTTCAATCTAGGAGAACTAAACTTGGGCATCCAAGTGGGAATGGTGTACTGATCATTACGTGAATGCATCATGAAGATTGGATGAAAAAATATATGTTGAGATTTCAGGAGTCTCTAGTTTTTGGAATTTTGGCAACCCCTTTCAATATAAGTGTTATTCGCTAGTCCCTGCTTTAGGCTACATCAAGAGGAAGCAAACCTTAGAGATAGAACGTAGAACTACTTTATTTTGTCAAGTTTCAAGAAGCTAGCACAAACCTTGTTGGATTTATAGTTTGAACTATATTTGTCAATATAGGAGAAAACAGAGTGAAACCTAAAAATTCAAACTGTTAATGCAAACGAATGCTTCAAGTTAGGAGAACGAAACTTGAGCATCCAAGTGGGATTTTTGTACTGATCATTTCTTGAGAGTACCATGAAGATTGGATGAAAAAATATATGTTGAGATTTCAGGAGACTCTAGTTTTTGGAAGTTTGGCAACCCCTTTCAATATAAGTGTTAATCGCCAGTCCCTGCATTAGGCTACATCAAGAGGAAACAAACCTTAGAGATAGAACGTAGAACTACTGTATTGTGTCAAGTTTCAAGAAGCTAGCAGAAACCGTGTTGATTTAGAGTTCGAACTGCATCTGTCAATATAGGAGAAAACAGAGTGAAACCTAAAAATTCAAACTGTTCCTGGAAACGAATGCTTCAATCTAGGAGAACTAAACTTGGGCATCCAAGTTAGATTGGTGTACTGCTCATTACTTCAAAGTATCATGAAGGTCGGAGGAAAAAATATATGTTGAGATTACAGGAGACTGTATTTTTTTGGCAACCTAACACCGCATTTCATTGAATGAGTTATTCGCCAGTCTTTGCTTAAGGCTACATCAAGAGGAAACAAACCTTAGAGATAGAACGTAGAACTACTGTATTGTGTCAAGTTTCAAGAAGCTAGCTAAACCGTGTTGATTTAGAGTTCGAACTGCATCTGTCAATATAGGAGAAAACAGAGTGAAACCTAAAAATTCAAACTGTTCCTGCAAACGAATGCTTCAATCTAGGAGAACTAAACTTGGGCATCCAAGTGGGATTGGTGTACTGATCATTACGTGAATGTATCATGAAGATTGGATGAAAAAATATGTGTTGAGATTTCAGGAGACTCTAGTGTTTGGAAGTGTGGCAACCTTTTTCAATATAAGTGTTATTCGCCAGTCCCTGCTTTAGGCTACATCAAGAGGAAGCAAACCTTAGAGATAGAACGTAGAACTACTTTATTTTGTCAAGTTTCAAGAAGCTAGCACAAACCTTGTTTAATTTAGATTTTGAACTATATTTGTCAATATAGGAGAAAACAGAGTGAAACCTAAAAATTCAAACTGTTACAGCAAACGAATGCTTCAAGGTAGGAGAACGAAACTTGAGCATCCAAGTGGGATTGGTGTACTGACCATTACTTAAGAGTATCATGAAGATTGGATGAAAAAATATATGTTGAAATTTCAGGAGACTCTAGTTTTTGGTAGTTTGGCAACCCATTTCAATATAAGTGTTATTCGCCAGTCCCTGCATTACGCTACAACAAGAGGAGACAAACCTTAGAGATAGAATGTAGAACTACAGTATTGTGTCAAGTTTCAAGAAGCTAGCAGAAACCGTGTTTGATTTAGAGTTCGTACTGCATCTGTCAATATAGGAGAAAACAGAGTGAAACCTAAAAATTCAAACTGTTCCTGCAAACGAATGCTTCAACCTAGGGGAGCAAAACTGGGGCATCCAAGTTTGATTGGTGTACTGCTCGTTACTTGAAAGTTTCATGAATGTAGGAAGAAAAATATATGTTGAGATTACAGGAGACTGTAGTTTTTTGGCTACCTAACAACGCCTTTCATTGAATGAGTTATTCACCAGTCTTTGCTTAAGGCTACATCAAGAGGAAACAAACCTTAGAGATAGAACGTAGAACTACTGTATTGTGTCAAGTTCAAGAAGCTAGCACAAACCGTGTTGATTTAGAGTTCGAACTGCATCTGTCAATATAGGAGAAAACAGAGTGAAACCTAAAAATTCAAACTGTTACTGCAAACGAATGCTTCAACGTAGAAGAACAAAACTAGGGTATCCAAGTTTGATTGGTGTACTAGTCTTTACTTGAAAGTATCATGAAGGTCGGAAGAAAAAATATATGTTGGTTTTACAGCAGACTGTAGTTTTTTGGCAACCTAACAACGTATTTCATTGAATGAGATATTCGCCAGTCTTTGCTTAAGGCTACATCAAGAGGAAACAAAACCTTAGAGATAGAACGTAGAACTACTGTATTGTGTCAAGTTTCAAGAAGCTAGCACAAACTGTGCTTGATTTAGAGTTCGAACTGCATCTGTCAATATAGGAGAAAACAGAGTGAAACCTAAAAATTCAAACTGTTCCTGCAAATGAATGCTTCAATCTAGGAGAACTAAACTTGGGCATCCAAGTGGGATTGGGTGTACTGATCATTACGTGAATGTATCATGAAGATTGGATGAAAAAATATATGTTGAGATTTCAGTAGACTCTAGTTTTTGGAAGTTTGGCAACCCCTTTCAATATAAGTGTTATTCGCCAGTCCCTGCTTTAGGCTACATCAAGAGGAAGAAAACCTTAGAGATAGAACGTAGAACTACTTTATTTTTTCAAGTTTCAAGAAGCTAGCACAAACCTTGTTTGATTTAGAGTTCGAACTGCATCTGTCAATATAGGAGAAAACAGAGTGAAACCTAAAAATTCAAACTGTTACTGCAAACCAATGCTTCAAGGTAGGAGAACGAAACGTGAGCATCCAAGTTGGATTGGTGTACTGATCATTACTTGAGAGTATCATGAAGATTGGATGGAAAAATATATGTTGAGATTTCAGGAGACTCTAGTTTTTGGAAGTTTGGAGACCCCTTTCAATATAAGTGTTATTCACCAGTCCCTGCATTAGGCTACATCAAGAGGAAACAAACCTTAGGGATAGAACGTAGAACTACTGTATTGTGTCAAGTGTCAAGAAGCTAGCAGAAACCGTGTTTGATTTAGAGTTCGAACTGCATCTGTCAATATAGGAGAAAACAGAGTGAAACCTAAAAATTCAAACTGTTCCTGCAAACGAATGCTTCAACCTAGGGGAGCAAAACTTGGGCATCAGAGTTTGATTGGTGTACTGCTCATTACTTGAAAGTATCATGAAGGTCGGAAGAAAAAATATATGTTGAGATTACAGAAGACTGTAGTTTTTTGGCAACCTAACAACGCATTTCATTGAATGAGTTATTCGCCAGTCTTTGCTTAAGGCTACATCAAGAGGAAACAAACTTTAGAGACAGAACGTAGAACTACTGTATTGTGTAAAGTTTGAAGAAGCTAGCACAAACCATGTTGATTTACAGTTCGAACTGCATCTGTCAATATATTAGAAAACAGAGTGAAACCTAAAAATTCAAACTGTTACTGCAAACGAATGCTTCAATCTAGGAGAACTAAACATGAGCATCCAAGTGGGATTGGTGTACTGAACATTACTTGAGAGTATCATGAAGATTGGATGAAAAAATATATGTTGAGATTTCAGGAAACTCTAGTTTTTGGAAATTTGGCAACCCCTTTGAATATAAGTGTTATTCGCCTGTCCCTGCATTAGGTTACGTCAAGAGGAAACAAACCTTAGAGATAGAATGTAGAACTACTCTATTGTGTCAAGTTTCAAGAAGCTAGCAGAAACCGTGTTTGATTTAGAGTTCGAACTGCATCTGTCAATATAGGAGAAAACAGAGTGAAACCTAAAATTTCAAACTGTTACTGCAAACGAATGCTTCAACCTAGAAGAACGAAACTAGGGCATCCAAGTTTGGTTGGTGTACTGCTCATTACTTGAAAGTATCATGAAGGTCTGAAGAAAAAATATATGTTGAGATTACAGGAGACTGTTGTTTTTTGGCAACCTAACAACGCAGTTCATTGAATGAGTTATTCGCCAGTCTTTGCTTAAGGCTACATCAAGAGGAAACAAACCTTAGAGATAGAACGTAGAACTACTGTATTGTGTCAACTTTCAAGAAGCTAGCACAAACCGTGTTGATTTAGAGTTCGAACTGCATCTGTCAATATAGGAGAAAACAGAGTGAAACCTAAAAATTCAAACTGTTCCTGGAAACGAATGCTTCAATCTAGGAGAACAAAACTTGGGCATCCAAGGTTGATTGGTGTACTGATCATTACGTGAATGTATCATGAAGACTGGATGAAAAAATATATGTTGAGATTTCAGGAGATTCTAGTGTTTGGAAGTTTGGCACCTCCTTTCCATGTAAGTGTTATTCGCAGTCCCTGCATTAGGCTACATCAAGAGGAAACAAAACTTATAGATAGAACTTAGAACTACTGTATTGTGTCAAGTTTCAAGAAGCTAGCACAAACCGTGTTTGATTTAGAGTTCGAACTGCATCTGTCAATATAGGAGAAAACAGAGTGAAACCTAAAAATTCAAACTGTTCCTGCAAACGAATGCTTCAATCTAGGAGAACTAAACTTGGGCATCCAAGTGGGATTGGTGTACTGATCATTACATGAATGTATCCTGAATATTGGATGAAAAAATATATGTTGAGATTTCAGGAGACTCTAGTTTTTGGAAGTTTGGCAACCCCTTTCAATATAAGTGTTAATCGCCAGTCCCTGCCTTAGGCTACATAAAGAGGAAGCAAACTTTAGAGATAAAACGTAGAACTACTTTATTTTGTCAAGTATCAAGAAGCTAGCACAATCCTTGTTTGATTTAGAGTTTGAATTATATTTGTCAATATAGGAGAAAACAGAGTGAAACCTAAAAATTCAAACTCTTACTGCAAACGAATGCTTCAAGGTAGGAGAACGAAACTTGATCATCCAAGTGGGATTGGTGTACTGATCATTACTTGAGAGTATCATGAAGACTCGATGAAAAAATATATGTTGAGATTTCAGGAGACTCTAGTTTTTGGAAGTTTGGCAACGCATTTCAATATAAGTGTTATTCGCCAGTCTCTGCATTATGCTACATCAAGAGGAAACAAACCTTAGAGGTAGAACGTAGAACTACTGTATTGTGTCAAGTTTCAAGAAGCTAGCACAAACAGTGTGTGATTTTGAGTTCTAACTGCATCTGTCAATATAGGAGAAAACAGAGTGAAACCTAAAAATTCAAACTGTTACTGCAAACGAATGCTTCAAGGTAGTTGAACGAAACTTGAGCATCCAAGTGGGACTGGTGTACTGATCATTATTTGAGAGTATCATGAAGATTGGATGAAAAAATGTATGTTGAGATTTTAGGAGACACTAGTTTTTGGAAGTTTGGCAACCCATTTCAATATAATTGTTATTTGCCAGTCCCTGCATTAGGCTACATCAAGAGAAAACAAACCTTAGAGATAGAACGTAGAACTACTGTATTGTGTCAAGTTTCAAGAAGCTAGCACAAACCGTGTGTGATTTTGAGTTCTAACTGCATCTGTCAATATAGGAGAAAACAGAGTGAAACCTAAAAATTCAAATTGTTACTGCAAACGAATGCTTCAACCTAGAAGAACGAAACTAAGGCATCCAACTTTGATTGCTGTACTGCTCATTACTTAAAAGTATCATGAAGTTCGGAAGAAAAAATATATGTTGAGATTACAGGAGACTGTATTTTTTAGGCAACCTAACAACGCATTTCATTGAATGAGTTATTCGCCAGTCTTTGCTTAAGGCTACATCAAGAGGAAACAAACCTTAGAGATAGAACGTAGAACTACTTTATTTTGTCAAGTTTCAAGAAGCTAGAAAAAACCGTGTTGATTTAGAGTTTGAACTATATTTGTCAATACAGGAGTAAACAGAGTGAAACCTAAAAATTCAAACTGTTACTTCAAATGAATGCTTCAAGGTAGGAGAACGAAACTTGAGCATCCAAGTGGGATTGGTGTACTGATCATTACTTGAGAGTATCATGAAGATTGGATGAAAAAATATATGTTGAGATTTCAGGAGACTCTAGTTTTTGGAAGTTTGGCAACACCTTTCAATATAAGTGTTATTCGCCAGTCCCTGCATTAGGCTACATCAAGAGGAAACAAACCTTAGGGATAGAACGTAGAACTACTCTATTGTGTCAAGTTTCAAGCAGCTAGCACAAACCGTGTGTGATTTTGAGTTCTAACTGCATCTGTCAATATAGGAGAAAACAGAGTGAAACCCAAAAATTCAAACTGTTACTGCAAACGAATGCTTCAAGGTAGTTGAAAGAAACTTGAGCATCCAAGTGGGATTGGTGTACTGATCATTATTTGAGAGTATCATGAAGATTGGATGAAAAAATATATGTTGAGATTTCAGGAGACTCTAGTTTTAGGAAATTTGGCAACCCATTTCAATATAAGTGTTATTCGCCAGTCCCTGCATTAGGCTACATCAAGAGGAAACAAACCTTAGAGATAGAACGTAGAACTACTGTATTGTGTCAAGTTTCAAGAAGCTAGCACAAACCGTGTTTGATTTAGAGTTCTAACAGCATCTCTCAATATTGGAGAAAACAGAGTGAAACCTAAAAATTCAAACCGTTACTGCAAACGAATGCTTCAACCTAGAAGAACGAAACTAAGGCATCCAAGTTTGATTGCTGTACTGCTCATTACTTAAAAGTATCATGAAGGTCGGAAGAAAAAATATATGTTGAGATTACAGGAGACTGTAGTTTTTTGGCAACCTAACAACGCATTCCATTGAATGAGTTATTCGCCAGTCTTTGCTTAAGGCTACATCAAGAGGAAACAAAACTTAGAGATAGAACGTAGAACTACTGTATTGTGTCAAGTTTCAAGAGCTAGCACACACCGTGTTGATTTAGAGTTCGAACTGCATCTGTCAATATAGGAGAAAACAGAGTGAAAAATAAAATTTCAAACTGTTCCTGCAAACGAATGCTTCAATCTAGGAGAACTAAACTTGGGCATCCAAGTGGGATTGGTGTACTGATCATTACGTGAATATATCCTGAAGATTGAATGAAAAAATATATGTTGAGATTTCAGGAGTCTCTAGTTTTTGGAAGTTTGGCAACCCCTTTCAATATAAGTGTTATTCGCCAGTCCCTGCTTTAGGCTACGTCAAGAGGAAGCAAACCTTAGAGATAGAACGTAGAACTACTTTATTTTGTCAAGTTTCAAGAAGCTAGCACAAACTGTGTTTGATTTAGAGTTCAAACTGCATCTGTCAATATAGGAGAAAACAGAGTGAAACCTAAAAATTCAAACTGTTACTAGAAACGAATGCTTCAAGGTAGGAGAACGAAACTTGAGCATCCAAGTTTGAGTGGTGTACTGCATATTACTTGAAAGTATCATGAAGGTCGGATAAAAAAATATATGTTGAGATTTCAGGAGATGGTAGTTTTTTGGAAGCTTAATAACGCCTTTCATTGAAAGTGTTATTCGCCAGTCTCTGCTTAAGGCTACATAAAGAGGAAACAAACCTTAGAGATAGAACGTAGAACTACTTTATTTTGTCAAGTTTCAAGAAGCTAGCACAAACCTTGTTTGATTTAGAGTTTGAACTATATTTGTCAATTCAGGAGAAAACAGAGTGAACCCTAAAAATTCAAACTGTTACTGCAAACGAATGCTTCAAGGTAGGAGAACGAAACTTGAACATCCAAGTGGGATTGGTGTACTGATCATTACTTGAGAGTATCATGAATATTGGATGAAAAAATATATGTTGAGATTTCAGGAGACTCTAGTTTTTGGAAGTTTGGCAACCCCTTTCAATATAAGTGTTATTCACCAGTCCCTGCATTAGGCTACATCAAGAGGAAACAAACCTTAGAGATAGAACGTAGAACTACTGTATTTTGTCAAGTTTCAAGAAGCTAGCACAAACCGTGTTTTATTTAGAGTTCGAACTGCATCTGTCAATATAGGAGAAAACAGAGTGAATCCTAAAAATTCAAACTGTTACTGCAAACGAATGCTTCAACCTAGGAGAACGAAACTTGGGCATCCAAGTTTGATTGGTGTACTGTTCACTACTTGAAAGTATCATGAAGGTCGTAAGAAAAAATATATGTTGTGATTTCAGGAGACTGTAGTTTTTTGGCAGCCTAACAACGCCTTTCATTGAATGAGTTATTCTCCAGTCTCTGCTTAAGGCTACATCAAGACGAAACAAACCTTAGAGATAGAACGTAGAACTACTGTATTGTGTCAAGTTTCAAGAAGGTAGCACAAACCGTGTTTGATTTAGAGTTCGAACTGCATCTGTCAATATAGGAGAAAACAGAGTGAAACCTAAAAATTCAAACTGTTCCTGCAAGCGAATGCTTCAACCTAAAAGAACGAAACTTGGGCATCCAAGTTTGAGTGGTGTACTGCTTATTACTTGAAAGTATCATGAAGGTCGGATGAAAAAATATATGTTGAGATTTCAGGATATGGTAGTTTTTTGGAAGCTTAACAACGCCTTTCATTGAATGAGTTCTTCACCAGTCTTTGCTTAAGGCTACATCAAGAGGAAACAAACCTTAGAGATAGAACGTAGAACTACTGTATTCTGTCAAGTTTCAAGAAGCTAGCACAAACTGTGTTTGATTTAGAGTTCGAACTGCATCTGTCAATATAGGAGAAAACAGAGTGAAACTTAAAAATTCATACTGTTACTGCAAACGAATGCTTCAAGGTAGTTGAACGAAACTTGAGCATCCAAGTGGGATTGGTGTACTGATCATTATTTGAGAGTATCATGAAGATTGGATGAAAAAATATATGTTGAGATTTCAGGAGACTCTAGTTTTTGGAAATTTGGCAACCCATTTCAATATAAGTGTTATTCGCCAGTCCCTGCATTAGGCTACATCAAGAGGAAACAAACCTTAGAGATAGAACGTAGAACTACTGTATTGTGTCAAGTTTCAAGAAGCTAGCACAAACCGTGTTTGATTTAGAGTTCTAACAGCATCTCTCAATATTGGAGAAAACAGAGTGAAACCTAAAAATTCAAACCGTTACTGCAAACGAATGCTTCAACCTAGAAGAACGAAACTAAGGCAACCAAGTTTGATTGCTGTACTGCTCATTACTTAAAAGTATCATGAAGGTCGGAAGAAAAAATATATGTTGAGATTACAGGAGACTGTAGTTTTTTGCCAACGTAACAACGCCTTTCATTGAATGAGTTATTCGCCAGTCTTTGCTTAAGGCTACATCAAGAGGAAACAAACCTTAGAGATAGAACGTAGAACTACTATATTGTGTCAAGTTTCAAGAGCTAGCACAAACCATGTTGATTTAGAGTTCGAACTGCATCTGTCAATATAGGAGAAAACAGAGTGAAACCTAAAAATTCAAACTGTTCTTGCAAACGAATGCTTCAATCTAGGACAACTAAACTTGGGCATCCAAGTGGGATTGGTGTACTGATCATTACGTGAATGTATCCTGAAGATTGGATGAAAAAATATATGTTGAGATTTCAGGAGTCTCTAGTTTTTGGACGTTTGGCAACCCCTTTCAATATAAGTGTTATTCGACAGTCCCTGCTTTAGGCTACGTCAAGAGGAAGCAAACCTTAGAGATAGAACGTAGAACTACTTTATTTTGTCAAGTTTCAAGAAGCTAGCACAAACCTTGTTTGATTTAGAGTTTGAACTATATTTGTCAATACAGGAGAAAACAGAGTGAAACCTAAAAATTCAAACTGTTACTGCAAACGAATGCTCCAAGGTAAGAGAACGAAACTTGAGCATCCAAGAGGGATTGGTGTACTGATCATTACTTGAGAGTATCATAAAAATTGGATGAAAAAATATATGTTGAGATTTCAGGAGACTCTAGTTTTTGGAACTTTGGCAACCCCTTTCAATATAAGTGTTATTCACCAGTCCCTGCATTAGGCTACATCAAGAGGAAACAAACCTTAGAGATAGAACGTAGAACTACTGTATTTTGTCAAGTTTCAAGAAGCTAGCACAAACCGTGTTTTATTTAGAGTTCAAACTGCATCTGTCAATATAGGAGAAAACAGAGTGAATCCTAAAAATTCAAACTGTTACTGCAAACGAATGCTTCAACCTAGGAGAATGAAACTTGGGCATCCAAGTTTGATTGGAGTACTGTTCACTACTTGAAAGTATCATGAAGGTCGGAAGAAAAAATATATGTTGTGATTTCAGGAGACTGTAGTTTTTGGGCAGCCTAACAACGCCTTTCATTGAATGAGTTATTCTCCTGTCTCTGCTTAAGGCTACATCAAGACGAAACAAACCTTAGAGATAGAACGTAGAACTACTGTATTGTGTCAAGTTTCAAGAAGCTAGCACAAACCGTGTTTGATTTAGAGTTCGAACTGCATCTGTCAATATAGGAGAAAACAGAGTGAAACCTAAAAATTCAAACTGTTCCTGCAAGCAAATGCTTCAACCTAAAAGAACGAAACATGGGCATCCAAGTTTGAGTGGTGTACTGCTTATTACTTGAAAGTATCATGAAGGTCGGATGAAAAAATATATGTTGAGATTTCAGGAGATGGTAGTTTTTTGGAAGCTTAACAACGCCTTTCATTGAATGAGTTCTTCACCAGTCTTTGCTTAAGGCTACATCAAGAGGAAACAAACCTTAGAGATAGAACGTAGAACTACTGTATTCTGTCAAGTTTCAAGAAGCTAGCACAAACTGTGTTTGATTTAGAGTTCGAATTGCATCTGTCAATATAGGAGAAAAACAGAGTGAAACTTAAAAATTCAAACTGTTACTGCAAACGAATGCTTTAAGGTAGTTGAACGAAACTTGAGCATCCAAGTGGGATTGGTGTACTGATAATTATTTGAGAGTATCATGAAGATTGGATGAAAAAATATATGTTGAGATTTCAGGAGACTCTACTTTTTGGAAATTTGGCAACCCATTTCAATATAAGTGTTATTCGCCAGTCCCTGCATTAGGCTACATCAAGAGGAAACAAACCTTAGAGATAGAACGAAGAACTACTGTATTGTGTCAAGTTTCAAGAAGCTAGCACAAACCGTGTTTGATTTAGAGTTCTTACAGCATCTCTCAATATTGGAGAAAACAGAGTGAAACCTAAAAATTCAAACCGTTACTGCAAACGAATGCTTCAACCTAGAAGAACGAAACTAAGGCAACCAAGTTTGATTGCTGTACTGCTCATTACTTAAAAGTATCATGAAGGTCGGAAGAAAAAATATATGTTGAGATTACAGGAGACTGTAGTTTTTTGGCAACCTAACAACGCATTTCATTGAATGAGTTATTCGCCAGTCTTTGCTTAAGGCTACATCAAGAGGAAACAAACCTTAGAGATAGAACGTAGAACTACTGTATTGTGTCAAGTTTCAAGAGCTAGCACAAACCGTGTTGATTTAGAGTTCGAACTGCATCTGTCAATATAGGAGTAAACAGAGTGAAACCTAAAAATTCAAACTGTTCCTGCAAACGAATGCTTCAATCTAAAAGAACTAAACTTGGGCATCCAAGTGGGATTGGTGTACTGATCATTACGTGAATGTATCCTGAAGATTGGATGAAAAAATATATGTTGAGATTTCAGGAGTCTCTAGTTTTTGGAAGTTTGGCAACCCCTTTCAATATAAGTGTTATTCGACAGTCCCTGCTTTAGGCTACGTCAAGAGGAAGCAAAACTTAGAGATAGAACGTAGAACTACTTTATTTTGTCAAGTTTCAAGAAGCTAGCACAAACCTTGTTTGATTTAGAGTTTGAACTATATTTCTCAATACAGGAGAAAACAGAGTGAAACCTAAAAATTCAAACTGTTACTGCAAACGAATGCTCCAAGGTAAGAGAACGAAACTTGAGCATCCAAGAGGGATTGGTGTACTGATCATTACTTGAGAGTATCATAAAAATTGGATGAAAAAATATATGTTGAGATTTCAGGAGACTCTAGTTTTTGGAAGTTTGGCAACCCCTTTCAATATAAGTGTTATTCACCAGTCCCTGCATTAGGCTACATCAAGAGGAAACAAACCTTAGAGATAGAACGTAGAACTACTGTATTTTGTCAAGTTTCAAGAAGCTAGCACAAACCGTGTTTTATTTAGAGTTCAAACTGCATCTGTCAATATAGGAGAAAACAGAGTGAATCCTAAAAATTCAAACTGTTACTGCAAACGAATGCTTCAACCTAGCAGAATGAAACTTGGGCATCCAAGTTTGATTGGAGTACTGTTCACTACTTGAAAGTATCATGAAGGTCGGAAGAAAAAATATATGTTGTGATTTCAGGAGACTGTAGTTTTTTGGCAGCCTAACAACGCCTTTCATTGAATGAGTTATTCTCCTGTCTCTGCTTAAGGCTACATCAAGACGAAACAAACCTTAGAGATAGAACGTAGAACTACTGTATTGTGTCAAGTTTCAAGAAGCTAGCACAAACCGTGTTTGATTTAGAGTTCGAACTGCATCTGTCAATATAGGAGAAAACAGAGGGAAACCTAAAAATTCAAACTGTTACTGCAAACGAATGCTTCAACCTAGAAGAACGAAACTAGGGCATCCAAGTTTGATTGGTGTACTGCTCATTACTTGAAAGTATCATGAAGGTCCGAAGAAAAAATATATGTGGAGATTACAGGAGACTGTAGTTTCTGGCAACCTAACAACGCAGTTCATTGAATGAGTTATTCGCCAGTCTTTGCTTAAGGCTACATCAAGAGGAAACAAACCTTAGAGATAGAACATAGAACTACTGTATTCTATCAACTTTCAAGAAGCTAGCACAAACCGTGTTGATTTAGAGTTCGAACTGCATCTGTCAATATACGAGAAAACAGAGTGAAACCTAAAAATTCAAACTTTTCCTGGAAACGAATGCTTCAATCTAGGAGAACTAAACTTGGGCATCCAAGGTTGATTGGTGTACTGATCATTACGTGAATGTATCATGAAGATTGGATGAAAAAATATATGTTGAGATTTCAGGAGATTCTAGTGTTTGGAAGTTTGGCAACTCCTTTCCATATAAGTGTTATTCGCAGTCCCTGCATTAGGCTACATCAAGAGGAAACAAAACTTAGAGATAGAACTTAGAACTACTGTATTGTGTCAAGTTTCAAGAAGCTAGCACAAACCGTGTTTGATTTAGAGTTCGAACTGCATCTGTCAATATAGGAGAAAACAGAGTGAAACCTAAAAATTCAAACTGTTCCTGCAAAAGAATGCTTCAATCTAGGAGAACTAAACTTGGGCATCCAAGTGGGATTGGTGTACTGATTATTACGTGAATGTATCCTGAAGATTGGATAAAAAAATATATGTTGAGATTTCAGGAGACTCTAGTTTTTGGAAGTTTGGCAACCCCTTTCAATATAAGTGTTAATCGCCAGTCCCTGCCTTAGGCTACATCAAGAGGAAGCAAACTTTAGAGATAGAACGTAGAACTACTTTATTTCGTCAAGTATCAAGAAGCTAGCACAAACCTTGTTTGATTTAGAGTTTGAACTATATTTGTCAATATAGGAGAAAACAGAGTGAAACCTAAAAATTCAAACTCTTACTGCAAACGAATGCTTCAAGGTAGGAGAATGAAACTTGATCATCCAAGTGGGGATTGGTGTACTGATCATTACTTGAGAGTATCATGAAGATTGGATGAAAAAATATATGTTGAGATTTCAGGAGACTCTAGTTTTTGGAAGTTTGGCAACGCATTTCAATATAAGTGTTATTCGCCAGTCCCTGCATTAGGCTACATCAAGAGGAAACAAACCTTAGAGATAGAACGAAGAACTACTGTATTGTGTCAAGTTTCAAGAAGCTAGCACAAACCGTGTGTGATTTTGAGTTCTAACTGCATCTGTCAATATAGGAGAAAACAGAGTGAAACCTAAAAATTCAAATTGTTACTGCAAACGAATGCTTCACACTAGAAGAACGAAACTAAGGCATCCAAGTTTGATTGCTGTACTGCTCATTACTTAAAAGTATCATGAAGGTCGGAAGAAAAAATATATGTTGAGATTACAGGAGACTGTAGTTTTTTGGCAACCTAACAACGCATTTCATTGAATGAGTTATTCGCCAGTCTTTGCTTAAGGCTACATCAATAGGAAACAAACCTTAGAGATAGAACGTAGAACTACTGTATTGTGTCAAGTTTCAAGAAGCTAGCACAAACCGTGTTGATTTAGAGTTTGAACTATATTTGTCAATACAGGAGTAAACAGAGTGAAACCTAAAAATTCAAACTGTTACTGCAAATGAATGCTTCAAGGTAGGAGATCGAAACTTGAGCATCAAGTGGGATTGGTGTACTGATCATTACTTGAGAGTATCATGAAGATTGGATGAAAAAATATATGTTGAGATTTCAGGAGACTCTAGTTTTTGGAAGTTTGGCAACACCTTTCAATATAAGTGTTATTCGCCAGTCCCTGCATTAGGCTACATCAAGAGGAAACAAACCTTAGGGATAGAACGTAGAACTACTGTATTGTGTCAAGTTTCAAGAAGCTAGCACAAACCGTGTTTGATTTAGAGTTCGAACTGCATCTGTCAATATAGGAGAAAACAGAGTGAAACCTAAAAATTCAAACTGTTCCTGCAAGCAAATGCTTCAACCTAAAAGAACGAAACTTGGGCATCCAAGTTTGAGTGGTGTACTGCTTATTACTTGAAAGTATCATGAAGTTCGGATGAAAAAATATATGTTGAGATTTCAGGAGATGGTAGTATTTTGGAAGCTTAACAACGCCTTTCATTGAATGAGTTCTTCACCAGTCTTTGCTTAAGGCTACATCAAGAGTAAACAAACCTTAGAGATCGAACGTAGAACTACTGTATTCTGTCAAGTTTCAAGAAGCTAGCACAAACTGTGTTTGATTTAGAGTTCGAACTGCATCTGTCAATATAGGAGAAAACAGAGTGAAACTTAAAAATTCAAACTGTTACTGCAAACGAATGCTTCAAGGTAGTTGAACGAAACTTGAGCATCCAAGTGGGATTGGTGTACTGATCATTATTTGAGAGTATCATGAAGATTGGATGAAAAAATATATGTTGAGATTTCAGGAGACTCTAGTTTTTGGAAATTTGGCAACCCATTTCAATATAAGTGTTATTCGCGAGTCCCTGCATTAGGCTACTTCAAGAGGAAACAAACCTTAGAGATAGAACGTAGAACTACTGTATTGTGTCAAGTTTCAAGAAGCTAGCACAAACCGTGTTTGATTTAGAGTTCTTACAGCATCTCTCAATATTGGAGAAAACAGAGTGAAACCTAAAAATTCAAACCGTTACTGCAAACGAATGCTTCAACCTAGAAGAACGAAACTAAGGCAACCAAGTTTGAATGCTGTACTGCTCATTACTTAAAAGTATCATGAAGGTCGGAAGAAAAAATATATGTTGAGATTACAGGAGACTGTAGTTTTTTGCCAACGTAACAACGCCTTTCATTGAATGAGTTATTCGCCAGTCTTTGCTTAAGGCTACATCAAGAGGAAACAAACCTTAGAGATAGAACGTAGAACTACTGTATTGTGTCAAGTTTCAAGAGCTAGCACAAACCGTGTTGATTTAGAGTTCGAACTGCATCTGTCAATATAGGAGAAAACAGAGTGAAACCTAAAAATTCAAACTGTTCCTGCAAACGAATGCTTCAATCTAAAAGAACTAAACTTGGGCATCCAAGTGGGATTGGTGTACTGATCATTACGTGAATGTATCCTGAAGATTGGATGAAAAAATATATGTTGAGATTTCAGGAGTCTCTAGTTTTTGGAAGTTTGGCAACCCCTTTCAATATAAGTGTTATTCGACAGTCCCTGCTTTAGGCTACGTCAAGAGGAAGCACAACTTAGAGATAGAACGTAGAACTACTTTATTTTGTCAAGTTTCAAGAAGCTAGCACAAACCTTGTTTGATTTAGAGTTTGAACTATATTTCTCAATACAGGAGAAAACAGAGTGAAACCTAAAAATTCAAACTGTTACTGCAAACGAATGCTCCAAGGTAAGAGAACGAAACTTGAGCATCCAAGAGGGATTGGTGTACTTATCATTACTTGAGAGTATCATAAAAATTGGATGAAAAAATATATGTTGAGATTTCAGGAGACTCTAGTTTTTGGAAGTTTGGCAACCCCTTTCAATATAAGTGTTATTCACCAGTCCCTGCATTAGGCTACATCAAGAGGAAACAAACCTTAGAGATAGAACGTAGAACTACTGTATTTTGTCAAGTTTCAAGAAGCTAGCACAAACCGTGTTTTATTTAGAGTTCAAACTGCATCTGTCAATATAGGAGAAAACAGAGTGAATCCTAAAAATTCAAACTGTTACTGCAATCGAATGCTTCAACCTAGCAGAATGAAACTTGGGCATCCAAGTTTGATTGGTGTATTGTTCACTACTTGAAAGTATCATGAAGGTCGGAAGAAAAAATATATGTTGTGATTTCAGGAGACTGTAGTTTTTTGGCAGCCTAACAATGCCTTTCATTGAATGAGTTATTCTCCTGTCTCTGCTTAAGGCTACATCAAGACGAAACAAACCTTAGAGATAGAACGTAGAACTACTGTATTGTGTCAAGTTTCAAGAAGCTAGCACAAACCGTGTTTGATTTAGAGTTCGAACTGCATCTGTCAATATAGGAGAAAACAGAGGGAAACCTAAAAATTCAAACTGTTACTGCAAACGAATGCTTCAACCTAGAAGAACGAAACTAGGGCATCCAAGTTTGATTGGTGTACTGCTCATTACTTGAAAGTATCATGAAGGTCCGAAGAAAAAATATATGTGGAGATTACAGGAGACTGTAGTTTCTGGCAACCTAACAACGCAGTTCATTGAATGAGTTATTCGCCAGTCTTTGCTTAAGGCTACATCAAGAGGAAACAAACCTTAGAGATAGAACATAGAACTACTGTATTCTATCAACTTTCAAGAAGCTAGCACAAACCGTGTTGATTTAGAGTTCGAACTGCATCTGTCAATATACGAGAAAACAGAGTGAAACCTAAAAATTCAAACTTTTCCTGGAAACGAATGCTTCAATCTAGGAGAACTAAACTTGGGCATCCAAGGTTGATTGGTGTACTGATCATTACGTGAATGTATCATGAAGATTGGATGAAAAAATATATGTTGAGATTTCAGGAGATTCTAGTGTTTGGAAGTTTGGCAACTCCTTTCCATATAAGTGTTATTCGCAGTCCCTGCATTAGGCTACATCAAGAGGAAACAAAACTTAGAGATAGAACTTAGAACTACTGTATTGTGTCAAGTTTCAAGAAGCTAGCACAAACCGTGTTTGATTTAGAGTTCGAACTGCATCTGTCAATATAGGAGAAAACAGAGTGAAACCTAAAAATTCAAACTGTTCCTGCAAAAGAATGCTTCAATCTAGGAGAACTAAACTTGGGCATCCAAGTGGGATTGGTGTACTGATTATTACGTGAATGTATCCTGAAGATTGGATGAAAAAATATATGTTGAGATTTCAGGAGACTCTAGTTTTTGGAAGTTTGGCAACCCTTTCAATATAAGTGTTAATCGCCAGTCCCTGCCTTAGGCTACATCAAGAGGAAGCAAACTTTAGAGATAGAACGAAGAACTACTTTATTTCGTCAAGTATCAAGAAGCTAGCACAAACCTTGTTTGATTTAGAGTTTGAACTATATTTGTCAATATAGGAGAAAACAGAGTGAAACCTAAAAATTCAAACTCTTACTGCAAACGAATGCTTCAAGGTAGGAGAATGAAACTTGATCATCCAAGTGGGATTGGTGTACTGATCATTACTTGAGAGTATCATGAAGATTGGATGAAAAAATATATGTTGAGATTTCAGGAGACTCTAGTTTTTGGAAGTTTGGCAACGCATTTCAATATAAGTGTTATTCGCCAGTCCCTGCATTAGGCTACATCAAGAGGAAACAAACTTTAGAGATAGAACGAAGAACTACTGTATTGTGTCAAGTTTCAAGAAGCTAGCACAAACCGTGTGTGATTTTGAGTTCTAACTGCATCTGTCAATATAGGAGAAAACAGAGTGAAACCTAAAAATTCAAATTGTTACTGCAAACGAATGCTTCACCCTAGAAGAACGAAACTAAGGCATCCAAGTTTGATTGCTGTACTGCTCATTACTTAAAAGTACCATGAAGGTCGGAAGAAAAAATATATGTTGAGATTACAGGAGACTGTAGTTTTTTGGCAACCTAACAACGCATTTCATTGAATGAGTTATTCGCCAGTCTTTGCTTAAGGCTACATCAATAGGAAACAAACCTTAGAGATAGAACGTAGAACTACTGTATTGTGTCAAGTTTCAAGAAGCTAGCACAAACCGTGTTGATTTAGAGTTTGAACTATATTTGTCAATACAGGAGTAAACAGAGTGAAACCTAAAAATTCAAACTGTTACTGCAAATGAATGCTTCAAGGTAGGAGATCGAAACTTGAGCATCCAAGTGGGATTGGTGTACTGATCATTACTTGAGAATATCATGAAGATTGGATGAAAAAATATATGTTGAGATTTCAGGAGACTCTAGTTTTTGGAAGTTTGGCAACACCTTTCAATATAAGTGTTATTCGCCAGTCCCTGCATTAGGCTACATCAAGAGGAAACAAACCTTAGGGATAGAACGTAGAACTACTGTATTGTGTCAAGTTTCAAGAAGCTAGCACAAACCGTGTTTGATTTAGAGTTCGAACTGCATCTGTCAATATAGGAGAAAACAGAGTGAAACCTAAAAATTCAAACTGTTCCTGCAAGCAAATGCTTCAACCTAAAAGAACGAAACTTGGGCATCCAAGTTTGAGTGGTGTACTGCTTATTACTTGAAAGTATAATGAAGTTCGGATGAAAAAATATATGTTGAGATTTCAGGAGATGGTAGTATTTTGGAAGCTTAACAACGCCTTTCATTGAATGAGTTCTTCACCAGTCTTTGCTTAAGGCTACATCAAGAGGAAACAAACCTTAGAGATAGAACGTAGAACTACTGTATTCTGTCAAGTTTCAAGAAGCTAGCACAAACTGTGTTTGATTTAGAGTTCGAACTGCATCTGTCAATATAGGAGAAAACAGAGTGAAACTTAAAAATTCAAACTGTTACTGCAAACGAATGCTTCAAGGTAGTTGAACGAAACTTGAGCATCCAAGTGGGATTGGTGTACTGATCATTATTTGAGAGTATCATGAAGATTGGATGAAAAAATATATGTTGAGATTTCAGGAGACTCTAGTTTTTGGAAATTTGGCAACCCATTTCAATATAAGTGTTATTCGCGAGTCCCTGCATTAGGCTACTTCAAGAGGAAACAAACCTTAGAGATAGAACGTAGAACTACTGTATTGTGTCAAGTTTCAAGAAGCTAGCACAAACCGTGTTTGATTTAGAGTTCTTACAGCATCTCTCAATATTGGAGAAAACAGAGTGAAACCTAAAAATTCAAACCGTTACTGCAAACGAATGCTTCAACCTAGAAGAACGAAACTAAGGCAACCAAGTTTGATTGCTGTACTGCTCATTACTTAAAAGTATCATGAAGGTCGGAAGAAAGAATATATGTTGAGATTACAGGAGACTGTAGTTTTTTGCCAACGTAACAACGCCTTTCATTGAATGAGTTATTCGCCAGTCTTTGCTTAAGGCTACATCAAGAGGAAACAAACCTTAGAGATAGAACGTAGAACTACTGTATTGTGTCAAGTTTCAAGAGCTAGCACAAACCGTGTTGATTTAGAGTTCGAACTGCATCTGTCAATATAGGAGAAAACAGAGTGAAACCTAAAAATTCAAACTGTTCCTGCAAACGAATGCTTCAATCTAAAAGAACTAAACTTGGGCATCCAAGTGGGATTGGTGTACTGATCATTACGTGAATGTATCCTGAAGATTGGATGAAAAAATATATGTTGAGATTTCAGGAGTCTCTAGTTTTTGGAAGTTTGGCAACCCCTTTCAATATAAGTGTTATTCGACAGTCCCTGCTTTAGGCTACGTCAAGAGGAAGCAAACCTTAGAGATAGAACGTAGAACTACTTTATTTTGTCAAGTTTCAAGAAGCTAGCACAAACCTTGTTTGATTTAGAGTTTGAACTATATTTCTCAATACAGGAGAAAACAGAGTGAAACCTAAAAATTCAAACTGTTACTGCAAACGAATGCTCCAAGGTAAGAGAACGAAACTTGAGCATCCAAGAGGGATTGGTGTACTGATCATTACTTGAGAGTATCATAAAAATTGGATGAAAAAATATATGTTGAAATTTCAGGAGACTCTAGTTTTTGGAAGTTTGGCAACCCCTTTCAATATAAGTGTTATTCACCAGTCCCTGCATTAGGCTACATCAAGAGGAAACAAACCTTAGAGATAGAACGTAGAACTACTGTATTTTGTCAAGTTTCAAGAAGCTAGCACAAACCGTGTTTTATTTAGAGTTCAAACTGCATCTGTCAATATAGGAGAAAACAGAGTGAATCCTAAAAATTCAAATTGTTACTGCCAACGAATGCTTCAACCTAGGAGAATGAAACTTGGGCATCCAAGTTTGATTGGTGTACTGCTCACTACTTGAAAGTATCATGAAGGTCGGAAAAAAAAATATATGTTGTGATTTCAGGAGACTGTAGTTTTTTGGCAGCCTAACAACGCCTTTCATTGAATGAGTTATTCTCCTGTCTCTGCTTAAGGCTACATCAAGACGAAACAAACCTTAGAGATAGAACGTAGAACTACTGTATTGTGTCAAGTTTCAAGAAACTAGCACAAACCATGTTTGATTTAGAGTTCGAACTGCATCTGTCAATATAGGAGAAAACAGAGGGAAACCTAAAAATTCAAACTGTTACTGCAAACGAATGCTTCAACCTAGAAGAACGAAACTAGGGCATCCAAGTTTGATTGGTGTACTGCTCATTACTTGAAAGTATCATGAAGGTCCGAAGAAAAATATATGTGGAGATTACAGGATACTGTAGTTTCTGGCAACCTAACAACGCAGTTCATTGAATGAGTTATTCGCCAGTCTTTGCTTAAGGCTACATCAAGATGAAACAAACCTTAGAGATAGAACATAGAACTACTATATTGTGTCAAGTTTCAAGAAGCTAGCACAAACCGTGTTGATTTAGAGTTCGAACTGCATCTGTCAATATACGAGAAAACAGAGTGAAACCTAAAAATTCAAACTGTTCCTGGAAACGAATGCTTCAATCTAGGAGAACTAAAAATGGGCATCCAAGTGAAATTGGTGTACTGATCATTACGTGAATGTATCATGAGGATTTTAATGAAAAAATATATGTTGAGATTTCAGGAGACTTTAGTGCTTGGAAGTTTGGCAACCCCTTTCCATATAAGTGTTATTCGCAGTCCCTGCATTACGCTACATCAAGAGGAAACAAAACTTAGAGATAGAACGTAGAACTACTGTATTGTGTCAAGTTTCAAGAAGCTAGCACAAACTGTGTTTGATTTAGAGTTCGAACTGCATCTGTCAATATCGGAAAAACAGAGTGAAACTTAAAAATTAAAACTGTTACTGCAAACGAATGCTTCAACCTAGGAGAACGAAACTTGGGCATCCAAGTTTGATTGGTGTACTGCTCATTACTTGAAAGTATCATGAAGGTAGGAAGAAAAAATATATGTTGAGATTTTAGGAGATGGTAGTTTTTTGGAAGCTTAACATCGACTTTCATTGAAAGTGTTATTCGCCAGTCTCTGCTTAAGGCTACATCAAGAGGAAACAAACCTTAGGGATAGAACGTATAACTACTTTATTATGTCAAGTTCCAAGAAGCTAGCACACACCGTGTTCGATTTAGAGTTCTAACTGCATCTGTCAATATAGGAGAAAACAGAGTGAAACCTAAAAATTCAAACGGTTCCTGCAAACGAATGCTTCAATCTAGGAGAACTAAACTTGGGCATCCAAGTGGGATTGGTGTACTGCTCATTACTTAGAAGTATCATGAAGGTCGGAAGAAAAAATATATGTTCAGATTACAGGAGACTGTAGTTTTTTGGCATCCTAACAACGCCTGTCATTGAATGAGTTATTCACCAGTCTTTGCTTAATGCTACATCAAGAGGAAACAAACCTTAGAGATAGAACGTAGAACTACTGTATTGTGTCAAGTTTCAAGAAGCTAGCACAAACTGTGTTTGATTTAGAGTTCGAACTGCATCTCTCAACATAGGAGAAAACAGAGTGAAACCTAAAATTTCAAACTGTTACTGCAAACGAATTCTTCAACCAAGGAGAATGAAACTTGGGCATCCAAGTTTGATTGGTGTACTGCTCATTACTTGAAAGTATCATGAAGGTCGGAAGAAAAAATATATGTTGTGATTTCAGGAGACTGTAGTTTTTTGGCAGCCTAACAACGCCACTCATTGAATGAGTTATTCTCCAGTCTCTGCTTAAGGCTACATCAAGACGAAACAAACCTTAGAGATAGAACGTAGAACTACTGTATTGTGTCAAGTTTCAAGTAGCTAGCACAAACCATGTTTGATTCAGAGTGCGAACTGCATCTGTCAATATAGGAGAAAACAGAGGGAAACCTAAAAATTAAAACTGTTCCTGCAAACGAATGCTTCAACCTAGAAGAACAAAACTAGGGCATCCAAGTTTGATTGGTGTACTGCTCATTACTTGAAAGTATCATTAAGGTCAGAAGAAAAAATATATGTTGAGATTACAGGAGACTGTAGTTTTTTGGCAACCTAACAACGCAGTTCATTGAATGAGTTATTCGCCAGTCTTTGCTTAAGGCTACATCAAGAGGAAACAAACCTTAGAGATAGAACGTAGAACTACTGTATTGTGTCAAGTTTCAAGAAGCTAGCACAAACTGTGTTGATTTAGAGTTCGAACTGCTTCTGTCAATATAGGAGAAAACAGAGTGAAACCTAAAGATTCAAACTGTTCCTGCAAACGAATGCTTCAACCTAGGAGAACGAAACTTGGGCATCCAAGTTTGAATTGTGTACTGCTTATTACTTGAAAATATCATGAAGGTCGGAAGAAAAAATATATGTTGAGATTTCAGGAGATGGTAGTTTTTTTGAAGCTTAACAACGCCTTTCATTGAAAGTGTTATTCTCCAGTCTCTGCTTAAGGCTACATCAAGAGGAAACAAACCTTAGGGATAGAACGTAGAACTACTTTATTGTGTGAAGTTTCAAGAAGCTAGCAGAAACCGTGGTTGATTTATAGTTCTAACTGCATCTGTCAATATAGGAGAAAACAGAGTGAAACCTAAAAATTCAAACTGTTCCTGCAAACGAATGCTTCAATCTAGGAGAACTAAACTTGGGCATCCAAGTGGGATTGGTGTATGATCATTACGTGAATGTATCCTGAAGATTGGATGAAAAAATATATGTTGAGATTACAGGAGTCTCTAGGTTTTGGAAGTATGGCAACCCCTTTCAATATAAGTGTTATTCGCCAGTCCCTGCTTTAGGCTACATCAAGAGGAAGCAAACCTTAGAGATAGAACGTAGAACTACTGTATTGTGTCAAGTTTCAAGAAGCTAGCACAAACCTTGTTTGATTTAGAGTTTGAACTATACTTGTCAATACAGGAGAAAACAGAGTGAAACCTAAAAATTCAAACTGTTCCTGGAAACGAATGCTTCAATCTAGGAGAACTGAAAATGGGCATCCAAGTGAAATTGGTGTAGTGATCATTACGTGAATGTATCATGAGGATTGGATGAAAAAATATATGTTCAGATTGCAGGTGACTCTAGTGTTTGGAAGTTTGGCAACCCCTTTCCATATAAGTGTTATTCGCAGTCCCTGCATTACGCTAAATCAAGACGAAACAAAACTTAGAGATAGAACGTAGAACTACTGTATTGTGTCAAGTTTCAAGAAGCTAGCACAAACCGTGTTGATTTAGAGTTCTAACTGCATCTGTCAATATAGGAGAAAACAGAGTGAAACCTAAAAATTCAAACTGTTATTGCAAACGAATGCTTCAACCTAGAAGAAAGAAACTAGGGCATCCAAGTTTGATTGGTGTACTGCTCATTACTTGAAAGTATCATGAAGGTCGGAAGAAATAATGTATGTTGAGATTACAGGAGACTGTAGTTTTTTGGCAACCTAACAAAGCATTTCATTGAATGAGTTATTCGCCAGTCTTTGCTTAAGGCTACATCAAGAGGAAACAAAACTTAGAGTAAGAAAGTAGAACTACTGTATTGTGTCAAGTTTCAAGAAGCTAGCACAAACCGTGTTGATTTAGAGTTCGAACTGCATCTGTCAATATAGGAGAAAACAGAGTGAAACCTAAAGATTCAAACTGTTCCTGCAAACGAATGCTTCAACCTAGGAGAACGAAACTTGGGCATCCAAGTTTGAATGGTGTACTGCTTATTACTTGAAAGTATCATGAAGGTCGGATGAAAAAATATATGTTGAGATTTCAGGAGATGGTAGTTTTTTTGGAAGCTTAACAACGCCTTTCATTGAAAGTGTTATTCACCAGTCTCAACTTAAGGCTACATCAAGAGGAAACAAACCTTAGGGATAGAACGTAGAACTACTTTATTGTGTCAAGTTTCAAGAAGCTAGCAGAAACCGTGGTTGATTTAGAGTTCTAACTGCATCTGTCAATATAGGAGAAAACAGAGTGAAACCTAAAAATTCAAACTGTTCCTGCAAACGAATGCTTCAATCTAGGAGAACTAAACTTGGGCATCCAAGTGGGATTGGTGTATGATCATTACATGAATGTATCCTGAAGATTGGATGAAAAAATATATGTTGAGATTTCAGGAGACTCTAGTTTTTGGAAGTTTGGCAACCCCTTTCAATATAAGTGTTATTCGCCTGTCCCTGCTTTAGGCTACATCAAGAGGAAGCAAACCTTAGAGATAGAACGTAGAACTACTTTATTTTGTCAAGTTTCAAGAAGCTAGCACAAACCTTGTTTGATTTAGAGATCGAACTGCATCTGTCAATATACCAGAAAACAGAGTGAAACCTAAATATTCAAACTGTTACTGCAAACGAATGCTTCAAGGTAGGAGAACGAAACTTGAGCATTCAAGTGGGATTAGTGTACTGATCTTTACTTGAGATTATCATGAAGATTGGATGAAAAGATATATGTTGAGATTTCAGGAGACTCTAGTTTTTGAAAGTTTGGCAACCCCTTTTAATATAAGTGTTATTCGCCAGTGCCTGCTTTAGGCTACATCAAGAGGAAGCAAACCTTAGAGATAGAACGTAGAACTACTTTATTTTGTCAAGTTTCAAGAAGCTGGCACAAACCTTGTTTGATTTAGAGTTTGAACTATATTTGTCAATACAGGAGAAAACAGAGTGAAACCTAAAAATTCAAACAGTTACTGCAAACGAATGTTTCAAGGTAGAACGAAACTTGAGCATCCAAGTGGGATTGGTGTACTGATCATTACTTGAGAGTATCATGAAGATTGGAAGAAAAAATATATGTTGAGATTTCAGGAGACTCTAGTTTTTGGAAGTTTGGCAACCCCTTTCAGTATAAGTGTTATTCGCCAGTCCCTGCTTTAGGCTACATCAAGAGGAAGCAAACCTTAGAGATAGAAGGTAGAACTACTGTATTGTGTCAAGTTTCAAGAAGCTAGCACAAACCGTGTTGATTTAGAGTTCGAACTGCATCTGTCAATATAGGAGAAAACAGAGTGAAACCTGAAAATTCAAACTGTTACTGCAAACGAATGCTTCAACCTACAAGAACGAAACTTGGGCATCCACGTTTGATTGGTGTACTGCTCATTACTTGAAAGTATCCTGAAGGTCGGAAGAAAAAATATCTGTTGTGTTTTCAGGAGACTGTAGTTTTTTGGCAGCCTAACAACGCATTTCATTGAATGAGTTATTCTCCAGTCTCTTTTTAAGGCTACATCAAGACGAAACAAACGTTAGAGATAGAACGTAGAACTACTGTATTGTGTCAAGTTTCAAGAAGCTAGCACAAACCTTCTTTGATTAAGAGTTCGAACTGTATCTGTCAATATAGGAGAAAACAGAGTGAAACCTAAAAAATTCAAACTGTTCCGGCAAACGAATGCTTCAACCTAGGAAAACGAAACTTGGGCATTCAAGTTTGAGTGGTGTACTGCTTATTACTTGAAGGTATCATGAAGGTCGAATGAAAAAATATATGTTGAGATTTCAGGAGATGGTTGTTTTTTGGAAGCTTAACAACGCCTTTCATTGAAAGTGTTATTCGCCAGTCTCTGCTTAAGGCTACATCAAGAGGAAACAAACCTTAGGGATAGAACGTAGAACTACTTTATTGTGCCAAGTTTCAAGAAGCTAGCACAGACCGTGTTTGGTTTAGAGTTCTAACTGCATCTGTCAATATGGGAGAAAACAGAGTGAAACCTAAAAATTCAAACTGTTACTGCAAATGAATGCTTCAACCTAGTAGAACGAAACTTGGGCATCCAAGTTTGATTGGTGTACTGCTCATTACTTGAAAGTATCATGAAGTTTGGAAAAAAAAATATATGTTGTGATTTCAGGAGACTGTAGTTTTTTGGCAGCCTAACAACGCCTTTCATTGAATGAGTTATTCTCCAGTCTCTGCTTAAGGCTACATCAAGAGGAAACAAACCTGAGAGATAGAACGTAGAACTACTGTATTGTGTCAAGTTTCAAGAAGCTAGCACAAACCGTGTTGATTTAGAGTTCGAACTGCATCTGTCAATATAGGAGAAAAAAGAGTGAAACCTAAAAATTCAAACTGTTACTGCAAACGAATGCTTCAACCTAGAAGAACGAAACTAGGGCATCCAAGTTTGATTGGTGTACTGCTCATTACTTGAAAGTATCATGAAGGTCGAAAGCAAAAATATATGTTGTGATTTCAGGAAACTGTAATTTTTTGGCAGCCTAACAACGCCTTTCATTGAATGAGTTATTCTCCAGTCTCTGCTTAAGGCTACATCAAGAAGAAACAATCCTTAGAGATAGAACGTAGAACTACTGTATTTTGTCAAGTTTCAAGAGGCTAGCACAAACCGTGTTGATTTAGAATTCGTACTGCATCTGTCAATATAGGAGAAAACAGATTGAAACCTAAAAATTTAAACTGTTCCTGGAAAGGAATGCTTCAATCTAGTAGAACTAAACTTGGGCATCCAAGTGGGATTGGTGTACTGATCATTACATGAATATATCATGAAGATTGGATGAAAAAATATATGTTGAGATTTCAGGAGACCTAGTGTTTGGAAGTTTGGCAACCCCTTTCAATATAAGTGTTATTCGCAGTCCCTGCATTAGGCTACATCAAGAGGAAACAAAACTTAGAGATAGAACGTAGAACTACTGTATTGTGTCAAGTTTCAAGAAGCTAGCACAAACTGTGTTTGATTTAGAGATCGAACTGCATCTGTCAATATAGGAGAAAAAAGAGTGAAACCTAAAAATTCAAAATATTACTGCAAACGAATGCTTCAACCTAGAAGAACGAAACTATAGCATCCAAGTTTGATTGGTGTACTGCTCATTACTTGAAAGTATCATGAAGGTCAGAAGAAAAAATATATGTTGTGATTTCAGGAGACTGTAGTTTTTGGCAGCCTAACAATGCCTTTCATTGAATGAGTTATTCTCCAGTCTCTGCTTAAGGCTTCATCAAGACGAAACAAACCTTAGAGATAGAATGTAGAACTACTGTATTGTGTCAAGTTTCAAGAAGCTAGCACAAACCGTGTTTGATTTAGAGTTCGAACTGCATCTGTCAATATAGGAGAAAACAGATTGAAACCTAAAAATTCAAACTGTTACTGCAAACGAATGCTTCAACCTAGAAGAACGAAACTAGGGCATCCAAGTTTGATTGGTGTACTGCTCATCACTTGAAAGTATCATGAAGGTCGGAAGAAAAAATATATGTTGAGATTACAGGAGACTGTAGATTTTTGGCAACCTAACAACGGATTTCATTGAATGAGTTATTCGCCAGTCTTTGCTTAAGGCTACATCAAGAGAAAACAAACCTGAGAGATAGAAAGTAGAACTACTGTATTGTGTCAAGGTTCAAGAAGCTAGCACAAACCGTGTTGATTTAGAGTTTGAACTTTATCTGTCAATATAGGAGAAAACAGAGTGAAACCTAAAAATTCAAACTGTTCCTGGAACCGAATCCTTCAATCTAGGAGAACTAAACTTGGGCATCCAAGTGGGATTTCTGTACTGATAATTACGTGAATGTATCATGAAGATTGGATGAAAAAATATATGTTGAGATTTCAGGAGACTCTAGTGTTTGGAAGTTTGGCCATCCCTTTCCATATAAGTGTTATTCGCAGTCCCTGCATTATGCTACATCAAGAGGAAACAAAACTTAGAGATAGAACGTAGAACTACTGTATTGTGTCAAGTTTCAAGAAGCTAGCACAAACTGTGTTTGATTTAGAGTTCGAACTGCATCTGTCAATATAGGAGAAAAAAGACTGAAACCTAAAAATTCAAACTGTTACTGCAAACGAATGCTTCAACATACGAGAACGAAACTTGGGCATCCAAGTTTGATTGGTGTACTGCTCATTACTTGAAAGTATCATGAATTTCGGAAGAAAAAATATATGTTGTGATTTCAGGAGACTGTAGTTTTTTGGCAGCCTAACATCGCCTTTCATTGAAAGTGTTATTCGCCAGTCTCTGCTTAAGGCTACATCAAGAGGAAACAAACCTTAGGGATAGAACGTATAACTACTTTATTATGTCAAGTTCCAAGAAGCTAGCACAAACCGTGTTCGATTTAGAGTTCTAACTGTATCTGTCAATATAGGAGAAAACAGAGTGAAACCTAAAAATTCAAACGGTTCCTGCAAACGAATGCTTCAATCTAGGAGAACTAAACTTGGGCATCCAAGTGGGATTGGTGTACTGCTCATTACTTGAAAGTATCATGAAGGTCGGAATAAAAAATATATGTTCAGATTACAGGAGACTGTAGTTTTTTGGCATCCTAACAACGCCTGTCATTGAATGAGTTATTCACCAGTCTTTGCTTAAGGCTACATCAAGAGGAAACAAACCTTAGAGATAGAACGTAGAACTACTGTATTGTGTCAAGTTTCAAGAAGCTAGCACAAACTGTGTTTGATTTAGAGTTCGAACTGCATCTCTCAAAATAGGAGAAAAAAGAGTGAAACCTAAAATTTCAAACTGTTACTGCAAACGAATTCTTCAACCAAGGAGAATGAAACTTGGGCATCCAAGTTTGATTGGTGTACTGCTCATTACTTGAAAGTATCATTAAGGTCAGAAGAAAAAATATATGTTGAGATTACAGGAGACTGTAGTTTTTTGGCAACCTAACAACGCAGTTCATTGAATGAGTTATTCGCCAGTCTTTGCTTAAGGCTACATCAAGAGGAAACAAACCTTAGAGATAGAACGTAGAACTACTGTATTGTGTCAAGTTTCAAGAAGCTAGCACAAACTGTCTTTGATTTAGAGTTCGAACTGCATCTGTCAATATAGGAGAAAACAGAGTGAAACCTAAAAATTCAAACTGTTACTGCAAACGAATGCTTCAACCTAGGAGAACGAAACTTGGGCATCCAAGATTGATTGGTGTACTGCTCATTACTTGAAAGTATCATGAAGTTCGGAAGAAAAAATATATGTTGTGATTTCAGGAGACTGTAGTTTTTTGGCAGCCTAACAAAGCCTTTCATTGAATGAGTTATTCTCCAGTCTCTGCTTAAGGCTACATCAAGACGAAACAAACCTTAGAGATAGAACGTAGAACTACTGTATTGTGTCAAGTTTCAAGAAGCTAGAACAAACCGTGTTGATTTAGAGTTCGAACTGCATCTGTCAATATAGGAGAACACAGAGTGAAACCTAAAAATTCAAACTGTTCCTGCAAACGAATGCTTCAACCTAGGAAAACGAAACTAGGGCATCCAAGTTTGATTGGTGTACTGCTCATTACTTGAAAGTATCATGAAGGTCGGAAGAAAAAATATATGTTGAGATTACAGGAGACAGTAGTTTTTTGGCAACCTAACAACGCATTTCATTGAATGAGTTATTCGCCAGTCTTTGCTTAAGGCTACATCAAGAGGAAACAAACCTTAGAGATAGAACATAGAACTACTGTATTGTGTCAAGTTTCAAGAAGCTAGCACAAACCGTGTTGATTTAGAGTTCGAAATGCATCTGTCAATATAGGAGTAAACAGAGTGAAACCTAAAAATTCAAACTGTTCCTGGAAATGAATGCTTCAATCTAGGAGAACTAAACTTGGGCATCCAAGTGGGATTGGTGTACTGATCATTACGTGAATGTATCATGAAGATTGGATGAAAAAATATATGTTGAGATTTCAGGAGACTCTAGTGTTTGGAAGTTTGGCAACCCCTTTCCATATAAGTGTTATTCGCAGTCCCTGCATTAGGCTACATCAAGAGGAAACAAAACTTAGAGATAGAACGTAGACTACTGTATTGTGTCAAGTTTCAAGAAGCTAGCACAAACTGTGTTTGATTTAGAGTTCGAATTGCAACTGTCAATATAGGAGAAAACAGAGTGAAACCTAAATATTTAAACTGTTACTGCAAACGAATGCGTCAACCTAGGAGAACGAAACTTGGGCATCCAAGTTTGATTGGTGTACTGCTCATTACTTGAAAGTATCATGAAGGTCGGAAGAAAAAATATATGTTGAGATTACAGGAGACTGTAGTTTTTTGCCAACCTAACAACGCCTTTAATTGAATGAGTTATTCACCAGTCTTTGCTTAAGACTACATCAAGAGGAAACAAACATTAGAGATAGAACGTAGAACTAATGTATTGTGTCAAGTTTCAAGAAGCTAGCACAAACCGTGTTGATTTAGAGTTCGAACTGCATCTGTCAATATAGGAGAAAACAGAGTGAAACTTGAAAATTCAAACTGTTACTGCAAACGAATGCTTCAACCTAGAAGAACGAAACTAGGGCATCCAAGTTTGATTGGTGTACTGCTCATTACTTGAAAGTATCATGAAGGTCGGAAGAAAAAATATATGTTGAGATTACAGGAGACTGTAGTTTTTTGGCAACCTAACAACGCATTTCATTGAATGAGTTATTCGCCAGTCTTTGCTTAAGGCTACATCAAATCGAAACAAATCTTAGAGATAGAACGTAGAACTACTGTATTGTGTCAAGTTTCAAGAAGCTAGCACAAACCGTGTTGATTTAGAGTTCGAACTGCATCTGTCAATATAGGAGAAAACAGAGTGAAACCTAAAAATTCAAACTGTTCCTGGAAACGAATGCTTCAATCTAGGAGAACTAAACTTGGGCATCCAAGTGGGATTGCTGTACTGATCATTACGTGAATGTATCATGAAGATTGGATGAAAAAATATATGTTGAGATTTCAGGAGACTCTAGTGTTTGGAAGTTTGGCAAACCCTTTCCATATAAGTGTTATTCGCAGTCTCTGCATTAGGCTACATCAAGAGGAAACAAAACTTAGAACGTAGAACTACTGTATTGTGTCAAGTTTCAAGAAGCTAGCACAAACTGTGTTTGATTTAGAGTTCGAACTGCATCTGTCAATATAGGAGAAAACAGAGTGAAACCTAAAAATTCAAAGTGTTACTGCAAACGAATGCTTCAACCTAGGAGACCGAAACTTGGGCATCCAAGTTTGATTGGTGTACTGCTCATTACTTGAAAGTATCATGAAGGTCGGAAGAAAAAATATATGTTGTGATTTCAGGAGACTGTAGTTTTTTGGCACTCTAACAATGCCTTTCATTGAATGTGTTATTCTCCAGTCTCTACTTAAGGCTACATCAAGAGGAAACAAACCTTAGAGATAGAACGTAGAACTACTGTATTGTGTCAAGTTTCAAGTAGCTAGCACAAACCGTGTTGATTTAGAGTTCGAACTGCATCTGTCAATATAGGAGTAAACAGAGTGAAACCTAAAAATTCAAACTGTTCCTGGAAACGAATGCTTCAATCTAGGAGAACTAAACTTGGCATCCAAGTGGGATTGGTGTACTGATCATTACGTGAATGTATCATGAGGATTGGATGAAAAAATATATGTTTGATTTCAGGAGACTCTAGTGTTTGGAAGTTTGGCAAACCCTTTCAATTTAAGTGTTATTCGCAGTCCCTGCATTAGTGTACATCAAGAGGAAACAAAACTTAGAGATAGAACAGAGAACTACTGTATTTTGTCAAGTTTCCAGAAGCTAGCACAAACTGTGTTTGATTTAGAGTTCGAACTGCATCTGTCAATATGGAGAAAACAGATTGAAACCTAAAAATTTAAACTGTTACTGCAAACGAATGCGTCAACCTAGGAGAACGAAACTTGGGCATCCAAGTTTGATTGGTGTACTGCTCATTACTTGAAAGTATCATGAAGGTCGGAAGAAAAAATATATTTTGAGATAACAGGAGACTGTAGTTTTTTGCCAACCTAACAACGCCTTTCATTGAATGAGTTATTCACCGCTCTTTGCTTAACACTACATCAAGGGGAAACAAACCTTAGAGATAGAACGTAGAACTACTGTATTGTGTCAAGTTTCAAGAAGCTAGCATAAACCGTGTTGATTTAGAGTTCGAACTGCATCTGTCAATATAGGAGAAAACAGAGTGAAACCTATAAATTTAAACTGTTACTGCAAACGAATGCTTCAACCTAGGAAAACGAAACTTGGGCATCCAAGTTTGATTGGTGTACTGCTCATTACTTGAAAGTATCATGAAGGTCGGAAGAAAAAATATATGTTGAGATTACAGGAGACTGTAGTTTTTTGGCAACCTAACAACGCATTTCATTGAATGTTTATTCGCCAGTCTTTGCTTAAGGCTACATCAAGATGAAACAAACCTTAGAGAAAGAACGTAGAACTACTGTATTGTGTCACGTTTCAAGAAGCTAGCACAAACTGTGTTGATTTAGAGTTCGAACTGCATCTGTGAATATAGGAGAAAACAGAGTGAAACCTAAAAATTCAAACTGTTCCTGGAAATGAATGCTTCAATCTAGGAGAACTAAACTTGGGCATCCAAGTGGGATTGGTGTACTGATCATTACGTGAATGTATCATGAAGATTGGATGAAAAAATATATGTTGAGATTTCAGGAGACTCTAGTGTTTGGAAGTTTGGCAAACCCTTTCCATATAAGTGTTATTCGCAGTCCCTGCATTAGGCTACATCAAGAGGAAACAAAACTTAGAACGTAGAATTACTGTATTGTGTCAAGTTTCAAGAAGCTAGCACAAACTGTGTTTGATTTAGAGTTCGAACTGCATCTGTCAATATAGGAGAAAACAGAGTGAAACCTAAAAATTCAAACTGTTACTGCAAACGAATGTTTCAACCTAGGAGAACGAAACTTGGGCATCCAAGTTTGATTGGTGTACTGCTCATTACTTGAAAGTATCATGAAGGTCGGAAGAAAAAATATATGTTGTGATTTCAGGAGACTGTAGTTTTTTGGCAGCCTAACAACGCCTTTCATTGAATGACTTATTCTCCAGTCTCTGCTTAAGGCTACATCAAGAGGAAACAAACCTTAGAGATAGAACGTAGAACTACTGTATTGTGTCAAGTTTCAAGAAGCTATCACAAACCGTGTTGATTTAGAGTTCGAACTGCATCTGTCAATAGGGGAGAAAACAGAGTGAAACCTAAAAATTCAAAGTGTTCCTGGAAACGATTGCTTCAATCTAGAACTAAACTTGGGCATCCAAGTGGGATTGGTGTACGGATCATTACGTGAATGTATCATGAAGATTGGATGAAAAAATATATGTTGAGATTTCAGGAGACTCTAGTGTTTGGAAGTTTGGCAAACCCTATCCATATAAGTGTTATTCGCAGTCCCTGCATTAGGCTACATCAAGAGGAAACAAAACTTAGAGATAGAACGTAGAACTACTGTATTTTGTCAAGTTTCAAGAAGCTAGCACAAACTGTGTTTGATTTAGAGTTCGAACTGCATCTGTCAATATGGAGAAAACAGAGTGAAACCTTAAAATTTAAACTGTTACTGCAAACGAATGCGTCAACCTAGGAGAACGAAACTTGGGCATCCAAGTTTGATTGGTGTACTGCTCATTACTTGAAAGTATCATGAAGGTCGGAAGAAAAAATATATGTTGAGATTACAGGAGACTGTAGTTTTTTGGCAACCTAACAACGCATTTCATTGAATGAGTTATTCGCCAGTCTTTGCTTAAGGCTACATCAAGACGAAACAAATCTTAGAGATAGAACGTAGAACTACTGTATTGTGTCATGTTTCAAGAAGCTAGCACAAACCGTGTTGATTTAGAGTTCGAACTGCATCTGTCAATATAGGAGAAAACAGAGTGAAACCTAAAAATTCAAAGTGTTCCTGGAAACGATTGCTTCAATCTAGAACTAAACTTGGGCATCCAAGTGGGATTGATGTACTGATCATTACGTGAATGTATCATGAAGATTGGATGAAAAAATATATGTTGAGATTTCAGGAGACTCTAGTGTTTGGAAGTTTGGCAACCCCTTTCCATATAAGTGTTATTCGTAGTCCCTGCATTAGGCTACATCAAGAGGAAACAAAACTTAGAGATAGAACGTAGAACTACTGTATTTTGTCAAGTTTCAAGAAGCTAGCACAAACTGTGTTTGATTTAGAGTTCGAACTGCATCTGTCAATATGGAGAAAACAGAGTGAAACCTAAAAATTTATACTGTTACTGCAAACGAATGCGTCAGCCTAGGAGAACGAAACTTGGGCATCCAAGTTTGATTGGTGTACTGCTCATTACTTGAAAGTATCATGAAGGTCGGAAGAAAAAATATATGTTGAGATTACAGGAGACTGTAGTTTTTTGCCAACCTAACAACGCCTTTCATTGAATGAGTTATTCACCAGTCTTTGCTTAACACTACAATAAGGGGAAACAAACCTTAGAGATAGAACGTAGAACTACTGTATTGTGTCAAGTTTCAAGAAGCTAGCACAAACCGTGTTGATTTAGAGTTCGAACTGCATCTGTCAATATAGGAGAAAACAGAGTGAAACCTAAAATTTCAAACTGTTCCTGGAAACGAATGCTTCAATCTAGGAGAACTAAACTTGGGCATCCAAGTGGGATTGGTGTACTGATCATTACGTGAATGTATCATGAAGATTGGATGAAAAAATATATGTTGAGATTTCAGGAGAATCTAGTGTTTGGAAGTTTGGCAAACCCTTTCCATATAAGTGTTATTCGCAGTCCCTGCATTAGGCTACATCAAGAGGAAACAAAACTTAGAACGTAGAACTACTGTATTGTGTCACGTTTCAAGAAGCTAGCACAAACTGTGTTTGATTTAGAGTTCGAACTGCATCTGTCAATATACGAGAAAACAGAGTGAAACCTAAAAATTCAAACTGTTACTGCAAACGAATGCTTCAACCTAGGAGAACGAAACTTGGGCATCCAAGTTTGATTGGTGTACTGCTCATTACTTGAAAGTATCATGAAGGTCGGAAGAAAAAATATATGTTGTGATTTCAGGAGACTGTAGTTTTTTGGCAGCCTAACAACGCCTTTCATTGAATGAGTTATTCTCCAGTCTCTGCTTAAGGCTACATCAAGAGGAAACAAACCTTAGAGATAGAACGTAGAACTACTGTATTGTGTCAAGTTTCAAGAAGCTATCACAAACCGTGTTGATTTAGAGTTCGAACTGCATCTGTCAATAGGGGAGAAAACAGAGTGAAACCTAAAAATTCAAAGTGTTCCTGGAAACGATTGCTTCAATCTAGAACTAAACTTGGGCATCCAAGTGGGATTGGTGTACGGATCATTACGTGAATGTATCATGAAGATTGGATGAAAAAATATATGTTGAGATTTCAGGAGACTCTAGTGTTTGGAAGTTTGGCAACCCCTATCCATATAAGTGTTATTCGCAGTCCCTGCATTAGGCTACATCAAGAGGAAACAAAACTTAGAGATAGAACCTAGAACTACTGTATTGTGTCAAGTTTCAAGAAGCTAGCACAAACTGTGTTTGATTTAGAGTTCGAACTGCATCTGTCAATATGGAGAAAACAGAGTGAAACCTAAAAATTTAAACTGTTACTGCAAACGAATGCGTCAACCTAGGAGAACGAAACTTGGGCATCCAAGTTTGATTGGTGTACTGCTCATTACTTGAAAGTATCATGAAGGTCGGAAGAAAAAATATATGTTGAGATTACAGGAGACTGTAGTTTTTTGCCAACCTAACAACGCCTTTCATTGAATGAGTTATTCACCAGTCTTTGCTTAACACTACATCAAGGGGAAACAAACCTTAGAGATAGAACGTAGAACTACTGTATTGTGTCAAGTTTCAAGAAGCTAGCAGAAACCGTGTTGATTTAGAGTTCGAACTGCATCTGTCAATATAGGAGAAAACAGAGTGAAACTTAAAAATTCAAACTGTTACTGCAAACGAATGCTTCAACCTAGGAGAACGAAACTTGGGCATCCAAGTTTGATTGGTGTACTTCTCATTACTTTAAAGTATCATGAAGGTCGGAAGAAAAAATATATGTTGAGATTACAGGAGACTGTAGTTTTTTGCCAACCTAACAACGCCTTTCATTGAATGAGTTATTCACCAGTCTTTGCTTAAGACTACATCAAGAGGAAACAAACCTTAGAGATAGAACGTAGAACTACTGTATTGTGTCAAGTTTCAAGAAGCTTGCACAAACCGTGTTGATTTAGAGTTCGAACTGCATCTGTCAATATAGGAGAAAACAGAGTGAAACCTAAAAATTCAAACTGTTCCTAGATATGAATGCTTCAATCTAGGAGAACTAAACTTGGGCATCCAAGTGGGATTGGTGTACTGATCATTACGTGAATGTATCATGAAGATTGGATGAAAAAATATATGTTGAGATTTCAGGAGTCTCTATTGTTTGGAAGTTTGGCAACCCTTTCCATATAAGTGTTATTCGCAGTCCCTGCATTAGGCTACATCAAGAGGAAACAAAACTTAGAGATAGAACGTAGAACTACTGTATTGTGTCAAATTTCAAGAAGCTACCACAAACTGTGTTTGATTTAGAGATCGAACTGCATCTGTCAATATAGGAGAAAACAGAGTGAAAACCTAAAATTCAAACTGTTACTGCAAACGAATGCTTCAACCTAGGAGAACAAAACTTGATCATCCAAGATTGATTGGTGTACTGCACATTACTTGAAAGTATCATGAAGGTCGGAAGAAAAAAATATATGTTGTGATTTCAGGAGACTGTAGTTTTTTGGCAGACTAACAATGCCTTTCATTGAATGAGTTATTCTCGAGTCTCTGCTTAAGGCTACATCAAGACGAAACAAACCTTAGAGATAGAACGTAGAACTACTGTATTGTGTCAAGTTTCAAGCAGCTAGCAGAAACCGTGTTTGATTTAGAGTTCGAACTGCATCTGTCATATAGGAGAAAACAGAGTGAAACCTAAAAATTCAAACTGTTTCTGTAAACGAATGCTTCAACCTAGGAGAACAAAACTTGGGCATCCAAGTTTGATTGGTGTACTGCTCATTACTTGAAAGTATCATGAAGGTCGGAAGAAAAAATATATGTTGTGATTTCAGGAGATTGTACTTTTTTGGCAGCCTAACAATGCCTTTCATTGAACGAGTTATTCTCCAGTCTGTGCTTAAGGCTACATCAAGACGAAACAAACCTTAGAGATAGAACGTAGAACTACTGTATTGTGTCAAGTTTCAAGAAGCTAGCAGAAACCGTGTTTGATTTAGAGTTCGAACGGCATCTGTCAATATAGGAGAAAACAGAGTGAAACCTAAAAATTCAAACTGTTACTGCAAACGAATGCTTCAACCTAGGAGATCAAAACTTGGGCATCCAAGTTTGATTGGTGTACTGCTCATTACTTGAAAGTATCATGAAGGTCGGAAGAAAAAATATATGTTGAGATTACAGGAGACTGTAGTTTTTTGCAAACCTAACAACGCCTTTCATTGAATGAGTTATTCACCAGTCTTTGCTTAAGAATACATTAAGAGGAAACAAACCTTAGAGATAGAACGTAGAACTACTGTATTGTGTCAAGTTTCAAGAAGCTAGCACAAACCGTGTTGATTTAGAGTTCGAACTGCATCTGTCAATATAGGAGAAAACAGAGGTGAAACCTAAAAATTCAAATTGTTACTGCAAACGAATGCTTCAACCTAGAAGAACGAAACTAGGGCATCCAAGTTTGATTGGTGTACTGCTCATTACTTGAAAGTATCATGAAGGTCGGAAGAAAAAATATATGTTGAGATTACAGGAGACTGTAGTTTTTTGGCAACCTAACAACGCATTTCATTGAATGAGTTATACGCCAGTCTTTGCTTAAGGCTACATCAAGACGAAACAAACCTAGAGATAGAACGTAGAACTACTGTATTGTGTCAAGTTTCAAGAAGCTAGCACAAACCGTGTTGATTTAGAGTTCGAACTGCATCTGTCAATATAGGAGAAAACAGAGTGAAACCTAAAAATTCAAACTCTTCCTGGAAACGAATGCTTCAATCTAGGAGAACTAAACTTGGGCATCCAAGTGGGATTGCTGTACTGATCATTACGTGAATGTATCATGAAGATTGGATGAAAAAATATATGTTGAGATTTCAGGAGACTCTAGTGTTTGGAAGTTTGGCAAACCCTTTCCATATAAGTGTTATTCGCAGTCCCTGCATTAGTCTACATCAAGAGGAAACAAAACTTAGAACGTAGAACTACTGTATTGTGTCAAGTTTCAAGAAGCTAGCACAAACTGTGTTTGATTTAGAGTTCGAACTGCATCTGTCAATATAGGAGAAAACAGAGTGAAACCTAAAAATGCAAACTGTTACTGCAAACGAATGCTTCAACCTAGGAGAACGAAACTTGGGCATCCAAGTTTGATTGGTGTACTGCTCATTACTTGAAAGTATCATGAAGGTCGGAAGAAAAAATATATGTTGTGATTTCAGGAGACTGTAGTTTTTTGGCAGCCTAACAACGCCTTTCATTGAATGAGTTATTCTCCAGTCTCTGCTTAAGGCTACATCAAGAGGAAACAAACCTTAGAGATAGAACGTAGAACTACTGTATTGTGTCAAGTTTCAAGAAGCTAGCACAAACCGTGTTGATTTAGAGTTCGAACTGCATCTGTCAATATAGGAGAAAACAGAGTGAAACCTAAAAATTCAAACAGTTACTGCAAACGAATGCTTCAACCTAGAAGAACGAAACTAGGGCATCCAAGTTTGATTGGTGTACTGCTCATTACTTGAAAGTATCATGAAGGTCGGACGGAAAAATATATGTTGTGATTTCAGGATTCTGTAGTTTTTTGGCAGCCTAACAACGCCTTTCATTGAATGAGTTATTCTCCAGTCTCTGCTTAAGGCTACATCAAGAGGAAACAAACCTTAGAGATAGAACGTAGAACTACTGTATTGTGTCAAGTTTCAAGAAGCTAGCACAAACTGTGGTTTGATTTAGAGATCGAACTGCATCTGTCAATATAGGAGAAAACAGAGAGAAACCTAAAAATTAAAACTGTTACTGCAAACAAATGCTTCAACCCAGAGAACGAAACTTGGGCATCCAAGTTTGATTGGTGTACTGCTCATTACTTGAAAGTATCATGAAGGTCGGAACAAAAAATGTATGTTGTGATTTCAGGAGACTGTAGTTTTTTGGCAGTCTAACAACGCCTTTCATTGAATGAGTTATTCTCCAGTCTCTGCTTAAGGCTACATCAAGAGGAAACAAACCTTAGAGATACAACGTAGAACTACTGTATTGTGTCAAGTTTCAAGAAGCTAGCACAAACCGTTTTTGATTTAGAGTTCTAAATGCATGTGTCAATATAGGAGAAAACAGAGTGAAACCTAAAAATTCAAACTGTTCCTGCAAACGAATGCTTCAGTCTAGGAGAACTAAACTTGGGCATCCAAGTGGGATTGGTGTACTGATCATTACGTGAATGTATCATGAAGATTGGATGAAAAAATAATATGTTGAGATTTCAGGAGACTCTCGTTTTTCGAAGTTTGGCAACCCCTTTCAATATAAGTGTTATTCGCCAGTCCCTGCTTAGCTACATCAAGAGGAAGCAAATCTTAGAGATAGAACGTAGAACCACTTTATTTTTCAAGTTTCAAGAAGCTAGCACAAACCTTGTTTGATTTAGAGTTCGAAATGCATCTGTCAATATAGGAGAAACAGAGTGAAACCTAAAAATTCAAACTGTTACTGGAAACGAATGCTTCAATCTAGGAGAACTTAAGTTGGGCATCCAAGTGGGATTGGTGTACTGATCATTTACGTGAATGTATCATGAAGATTTTATGAAAAATATATGTTGAGATTTCAGGAGACTCTAGTGTTTGGATGTTTGGCAACTCCTTTCCATATAAGTGTTATTCGCAGTCCCTGCATTAGGCTACATCAAGAGGAAACAAAACTTAGAGATAGAACGTAGAACTACTGTATTGTGTCAAGTTTCAAGAAGCTAGCACAAACCGTGTTGATTGATCATTACGTGAATGTATCATGAAGATTTTATGAAAACATATATGTTGAGATTTCAGGAGACTCTAGTGTTTGGAAGTTTGGCAACTCCTTTCCATATAAGTGTTATTCGCAGTCCCTGCATTAGGCTACATCAAGAGGAAACAAAACTTAGAGATAGAACGTAGAACTACTGTATTGTGTCAAGTTTCAAGAAGCTAGCACAAACCGTGTTGATTTAGAGTTCGAACTGCATCTGTCAATATAGGAGAAAACAGAGGTGAAACCTAAAATTTCAAACTGTTACTGCAAACGAATGCTTCAACCTAGAGAACGAAACTAGGGCATCCAAGTTTGATTGGTGTACTGCTCATTACTTGAAAGTATCATGAAGGTCGGAAGAAAAAAATATATGTTGAGATTACAGGAGACTGTAGTTTTTTGCCAACCTAACAACGCCTTTCATTGAATGAGTTATTCACCAGTCTTTGCTTAACACTACAATAAGGGGAAACAAACCTTAGAGATAGAACTTAGAACTACTGTATTGTGTCAAGTTTCAAGAAGCTAGCACAAACCGTGTTGATTTAGATTCGACTGCATCTGTCAATATAGGAGAAAACAGTGTGAAACCTAAAAATTCAAACTGTTCCTGGAACGAATGCTTCAATCTAGGAGA